>NW_013666877.1:65574-68911 GCF_000517525.1 Limulus polyphemus | reverse complement strand
CATTTTCATAATTTTACACCATTGCTGTACAAACAAAATAAAACGTATTCAGCCTTTACCAAATGTGTAACTTTCTGTTTCACAAACTCAGATAAACGTGTTTCTGAAAATGAGAACTTATACTATTGGTTGAAAAATATTTACATGTGACGCATCAGTAGTAAAACGATTTAATTTGTTAAATCCATGACCATAATATATGATATGCACAAATACAAAAATTATCAAACTTTATATACGTACGATGAAAAGTATGAAACTTGCATTTACTGTAAATTTGTAGTTCAACAGCAAAAATAAATGCTTTATACAATAAAAATACCATATCGAAGCTTTAAATGACTAATAATGCTATTAATAACGTAAAGGTTTGACAGAAAAGAAGAGTGAACGTAGAGAATTAAGGTTGTAGAAAAGGTGCTAAATAGGTGTTTGGAAAGTCGCTTTACGAATTAACAATTCTGTACCATCGGAAGAACTGAATTAACTTGCTGGCATCAATTCCAAGAGGCTGGATTAGTTAATCTGCGATCGGCTGGCATCCATTCCCAGAGGCTGGATTAGTTAACCTGCGATCGGCTGGCATCCATTCCAAGAGGCTGAATTAGTCAATCTGCGATCGGCTGGCATCCATTCCAAGAGGCTGGATTAGTTAACCTGCGATCGGCTGGCATCCATTACAGAGGGTTGGATTAGTTAACCTGTAATCGGCTGACATCCATTCCAGTGGCTGGATTAGTCAATCTGCGATCGGCTGGCATCCATTCCAGGGGGCTGGATTAGTTAACCTGCGATCGGCTGGCATCCATTCCAGGAAGCTGGATTACCATTCTCATCCGCTTGTGCCATTGAAACCGGAGCTCAGCACCAATTCTTATGAGCCATCTGGGCGCAGGGAATGAATTTGACTTCTGACAGCTTGTGGTGTAAATAGAGGTATTAAAATCATAGGAATATTTATTCTCAAAAAAAAAAAATATATATATATATAACAGAAGTGGTTAAATCCATTAGATTCTAATGGTTCAGATAATTTATGATTTAGGTTTGGAATTTATAAATATCATGACTGAAATCTAGTCATCTGTGTAATTGTATAGCACGTCATTCAGCATTTTTGTCAAGTAAATTTGATTTTTTTCCTGATTAAGGAACATTCTCTGGGAGTTATGTCTTCAGTGTCATTCAGTAGTGACATTTTATAGTTTTGGAGAGATTATTATAGAAAATGCTTTTGTACTTTTTTAACCTTTTTACTGATCCATAACACTTAAGGTTTTGAAACTAACAAACAAACTTTGATATCCTTTCCTGCAAGGATAGTTAAGAGGCCACTTTAAGCATAATGGGTTTAAACTGGTTACGATACACTGGATGATTTTGTTTTAGGAAACCAAGTGTTTCGTAGAGGGATTTTAATTAACAACGACCAATGGTGTGCGTATTTGAGGAAAAATATTAAGTTTGGTGTTCTTGCTATATATGTCTCTCACCATATTTCAGATCATTAGCTTACAATACAAAGTCTTGAAGAACTAGTGAATATCTTAACTCTAGTATTATTTAAAAACTAAAATACGTCCTATTGGTAATCCATTTTAACTACTGGGTTTTTGGTTTTGGAATGATTTAAAGATAACAAGCAAAAAAAAGACAATTATTAAAGTTTCAGAGTTATAAAAACTTAAGTTAAAATAAATAACTGTTCTTTTTTATACTGTTTAACAATAATAATTGGTCCTTGTCATGGCTTAGGAAACACTTTAAGGAAAGAGTAGTTTTTAATCCTCTACTTTGTCCACAGACAAATGAGACAGTACACAATATACAATGAACAAGTTTAAGCTCCATATTTGCTGCCAGTGAATGAAGGAAATACTTGGTTTCCCAAGAAGACTTACAGTTGTGGTTTCTGAAAACGTATCTATGCAATATAACGTTGTTTAGATGATGGATTCTTGTTTACGAGTTTAAACCTGACAAAAAAAGGTCCATTTCGAGAGTAGGAACTAGGCTTAGTTAAACAACTTTCGTGAATACAAAAAAAATAAAAAAAAACAGCAGTTAAGTTTAAAGAGGTCTCAAATAAATAAACAAACGTCAGCTAAAGATACTGTAAGTGATTTTTATTCACTTTAAAATCCACTCGTACGGCTTTGTTTTCTATAAATGATACGTAACGCCATTTTGTGGTGTGTGGTGATTGGATTTTGGAGACAAGAATAAATTGGCATTCGTTCATTCCATGACTGTAATGTATAGTTTGCATGTACAAATGATTCTTTGTTGTAGGATTGGTGAATAACTGGAGACGACTTAGGAAGACGAGCAAGTCTGTGTCGTGCTGGCTGATACGATCGACGTGTTTTCAAGAAAATAAATGGACCATCTTTTTAAGCAACTGAGTGATACAATTTATAGTTGAATATGTGGGAAGATTGTTCTGGTGAACCCTCATCATTATTTTTAATTTGTTGGAGTTAGTTATTATTAGATACCAATCAATAAAAAGGCCGTTGTAAAATGACTTACAAACTCGGAGAGTTTTATATTAGATTTATCCCTACTGAAACAAGGTAGTTTTAGCCACTCATCATTAATATCAACAATCTCAGGTAAGAAACAAAAAGTCACTGAACTCAGTCGTGAAAGACATAAAAAAATATGGCCACTTCTATGCATTAATTGTTTGTATTTTAACAGCCATGTGTTTTCCATCGTTGTTCCTGAAGACTTGTTACATAAGCAGTGACGACCTTGAGCACGAGGCTCGCATCGCTGGTGAATTAAAAATAACATTTAAATTGAATATGCATTTAATATTTTCATCTCTCGCAATAGCACAACTAATTATTTGATGTTCAATCCCTTAAAATAATAGTTAGGCACCTTATTTGAGTCTTACTTTAAACAAAATTTATTAGTGGGGACATGCCCCCCCCCCTAAATGTCTCGCTAGTACTCAGCTTATTGGTTGACTGAGTGATTTTGATTATTTTGCTGTGTGGGGCCTCGTGACACCTGATGCCTTACCATTTCTATAAAACTTAAGGTTTCCTCGAATCTACCAACTGGAACCTTAATATTCTTGTGATAAACGTAATGAAATAGAAAGCGAATATTAAAGGAAAGAATACTTAAAACAAAGTGTTAAGTCTTATAGCCTAGACTTACGAAGGGGATCTGTTGATGTGGTATTTGTGTAATATTGTATCACAGTAAAGATGATAATAATTTTAATCATAATTTGTTAAATCTTTAGTTTTCGGAAGTTTCAGGGTTGTCAAACATATTTTGGGCTCAGTTTGTTCTATATTTTAGTGTTTGTTTGTTTGTT
>NW_013666877.1:51143-64599 GCF_000517525.1 Limulus polyphemus | reverse complement strand
ACTAGAGGGAAGGCAGCTAGTCATCACCACCCACCGCCAACTCTTGGGCTACTCTTTTACCAACGAATAGTGGGATTGACCGTCACATTATAACGCCCCCACGGCTGAAAGGGCGAGCATGTTTGGTGTGATGGGGATTCGAACCCGCGACCCGCAAATTGCGAGTCGAGCGCCCCCTAACCACCTGGCCATGCCGGGCTCTATATTTTAAGGCAACAAAATGTCGTGTTTGTAGAAAATTTACATAAGTGATTGAGACAAGAAGAATTTGTAATTGAAATTTTGTTAACACGATTGATACTTCTGCTGTTGGAATTTTAATTATTTTACATTTTCTTTCAAAGTTGAGTTATGATCCCTAATGAAATTGGACAAAGTCGGGGAATGTGATACAGGTTTTTATTACGTTATATATATGCGTCGTTTACGTTATACCATCTTTCAATACTAAAAAACAAAGAGAAAAATAATATCATATTAACTTAATTTAAAACTCACGTTCGTAGTTAACTCTATTTCATAAGCGAATTATACCAATAACATATCTACATATCAGGCTTAATCCAATGTTGACAATTTTGTTTTTTGTTGTATTTTCTTTTTACGGGGATCTTCAAGGTATTCGGTGACTGTTGACAATTCCTTCAGTTGTTTTTCCCGTGGAATCTGAGAAATGAAAGACATCTATTAATTTTTTTTGTGTGTGTGACTTTGTTAAATTTCAAATTAGCAGTCTTTAGATAAGCTTAATATATTTATGGACTATCTGTAGCCGATTTTGCTAGTCTGATTTCTCACTGACTTTCCAAGTAAGTGCTAGATTCAAACACAGCTACGGACTTTTTACTGTCTTTAACGATAAAAAATACTTATGGAAATACTTGATTTAATGCTTGGCAATCAGTTTGTGTTAAACGAATAGTTGGAAGAGGCAGGACTTGGACTTATTGAAATAATGGTATATTTAATAAAATCTGTTTATGGAACTCCGGAGCCGGGAGCGCCCTGTGCCTAGCCCCCTAGTATCATTATTCTTAGAAACCTTTAGAAAATCGACAATCCATTACCAATTTTATTAAGTTTATTAGAGACGTAAAAGTCACTATCAGTTTTGATGACAACCTGAGTAGTACGGCTTTGAACGATTTTGCGTGAAAAGGTAAAAAGTTTGCCCTGAGTAGTACGGCTTTGAACATTTTTGCGTGACAAGGTAAAAAGTTTGCCCTGAGTAGTACGGCTTTGAACGATTTTGCGAGATAAGGTAAAAGCTGTGCTCTGAGTAGTACGGCATTGAACGTTTTTGCGAGATAAGGTAAAAAGTTTGCCCTAAGTAGTACCGCTTTGAACGATTTTGCGTGACAAGGTAACGGTTTGCCACGTCCATCGCTCCCAGATCCACCTAATTGTGGATAGTTAGGCGTAGTTTTAATTTTGCCCGACTAAAACCAGTTTTCGCGTATAATCGTATGGCTCTCAATGTTGTTCCTCCACAAACTTTCAGGTATCCTATAATATTGTACCCCCTTCTTCCATATAACCAGAGGGGCTCTCCTTAGCGATGTTCTTAGCTGGAGGACTGTGGGCCCACTCCCACTTGAATCATTGGTAGTAACTTGTATCTTCAAGTTTGATAAAACCTGCTAGTGGCACAGAAGTAGGTAGCTCAGAATGGAACACAAAAGGTTTGAAGCTGGACTCAAATGTTAAAGACACGTTATTGTCGCAGCGGTGGCTCCGACTTGTGTTTACAGAATAAACAAATAAATAAATTTAATTTCTACTGTAATCGACACAAGAAATTATGCAACAAAAAATTAATCAAATGCACTTATACTTTTTTTGACACAACTGTTCATCGATAACAAATAAATGTTATAAACTTGACACGCATTTAAGTAAACCTAAGCTTGAACGCTCAGCAAGATAACAGTAATTTTAAATTACTTAAAGTAAATGCATAACTTTACCTCCGAACAGAAAAAATCGTGCCTATCGCGTGAGACGCTGCGCAGTGTTCGAAATTACGTTCGTCTTTCTCCCGTTTACGGCGGCCACTTTCCTTAGTAAACTTGAAAAGCTGTGCACGCACGCAAAGCTTAACATTCACTTTTGAAATGACGGGAGAACAGGCTTGAATAATGTTGAGGCCAAATTTTATTTCAAGCAGGATATTCTACAATGGTTAGGAATTAATAACACTATCATTCACATTTCAAATTGTGACGTAACTTAAACAATAAAAATGTAGATGTACCGTATGTTATTGTTGAGTGGCTCTTAGCATGACTAAAATGTTCAACAATTACTTTTCATGGTGAGTGGTATAAGTAGTTCAGAGCTTTGACTCTAAGTGAAACCAAGAGTGTAACACAATTAACCCTTTTAAAGTCCATGAAATAATTTAAATTGATAGATTAACTTAAACTTTTCCCGTCACTGGGGACGGGTACTTTTGCTTGTCTGAAATATTTTACACTATGTGCTGGTGTGAGAGGTCGGGAACACATCGAACAATTGAAAACATGAAACTATTCATTAAACAATCTTAACTACAGTTTAAAATTTATGAACGGCAAAATAGATATGAAATAAATTTTATATCGTGTGCCCTCTGCTACTTTGTGATATCCATGCAACTAACCAATGATATATCAAAGTGAATTGTTACGTTTTGTTAATGTTATAATTTATGATAAGTCAGCCATTATTTTAGGATACTAAGAAAATATGTTATTGGTAGAAGATTGTTTCGTTTCCACCTGATATTTGTTCATCTATTTGTATCCTTTGCTTGTTTAACTTAATGTGAGATTTGAAGTTACCCTTTTTTACAGTATTATTTCCATTGCCAAGTTGTACGTGGATAATCCCTCCAAACTAACAAACTCCTGTTAGTAGGAAATCTATTAGTATGATCTGGTTACCCTGCTGCTTGGAATTTTACGTTTGCTAAGGCCAGCACTTGCTATACTCACTGTCTAGCATTCAAGGCATTATTAAAATTAAAACTCAAGAATGAAGTAATTATTAACAAATGTTTTATGGATTACTTAATGTTAAGTTCGATTGGTGAACTTTATTCTTAGTCAAGTAATACTAAAAAAAAAAAATACAAAATTTTGAGAAGTTTTCCTTTTTTTTTCAACGTGAACATTTGAGCAATGCCCCAAGCCCATTGAAAAATATTTTATTCACTAATTTTAATAAAAATTCTACTAATGCAACATTTGTCATAATGTAAATTTAACTATGATTTTATGGTATTAATATTATTGTAACTTTTTTTTTAACTTAGGTTTCTTTTATCCATAAATTCATAATGAAATACTATCTAATGCATATTTGCACTTTTAAACGCTAGATTGCTTGTTTGTCTGTTTTGAATTTCGCGCAAAGCTACACGAGGGCTATCTGCGCTAGCCGTCCCTAATTTAGCAGTGTAAGACTAGAGGGAAGGCAGCTAGTCATCACCACCCACCGCCAACTCTTGGTCTACTCTTTTACCATCGAATAGTGGGATTGACCGTCACATTATAACGCCCCTACGGCTGAATGGGCGAGCATGTTTGGTGTGACGGGGATTCGAAAACCCGCGACCCTCAGATTGCGAGTCGAGTGCCTTAACCACCTGGCCATGCCTGGCCAGATAGCTTGTTTGTTTCCTCTGGGAAAGGGAGGTAAAGTTTTTGCGCAGTAATACAAGGACTATCTGCCCTTAGCCTTCCTATTTTTGAGCTAATAAACTGGAGGGAAGGCAACTAGTCAGTAGCGCCCGTCGTTAACCCTTGAGCTGCCCTTGTTTGATAGAATAATGGGATATAACTGCTACTCTTATAGTGGACCCACGGGTTCAAAGTGTGGAGCGAGATTTTGCGGCAACAGGACGCTAATCAAGAACACTCGGATTCACAATCCAGGAACACTAAAAACTACGCGAAAACTCGGGTTCACAATCCAGGAGCACTAAAAACTACACGAAAACTCGGGTTCACAATCCAGGAACATTAAACACTAGACGAACACTTGGATTCACAATCCAAGAACATTAAGAACTAGACGAACACTCGCATTCACAATCCAGGAACACTAAAAACTACACGAAGACTCGGATTCACAATCCAGGAACACTAAAAACTACACGAAAACTCGGATTCACAATCCAGGAACACTAAAAACTACACGAAAACTCGGATTCACAATCCAGAAACATTAAACACTAGACGAACACTTGGATTCACAATCCAAGAACATTAAAGACTAAACGAACACTCGCATTCACAATCCAGGAACACTAAAAACTACACGAAGACTCGGATTCACAATCCAGGAACACTAAAAACTACACGAAAACTCGGATTCACAATCCAGGAACATTAAACACTAGACGAACACTTGGATTCACAATCCAAGAACATTAAGCACTAGACGAACACTCGCATTCACAATCCAGGAACACTAAAAACTACATGAAGACTCGGATTCACAATCCAGGAACATTAAACACTAGACTACACCGGGCCCTCTAGATGGAACTATAGAAAATAATTAATAATGCAATATGGCGTCTGACTTCATACATATTGAATTTATATGATAGTTGTTCATTTAATGAACATATATATTATATAAATATTAGACGTGAACCTGAGAGTTCACTAAAGCCTTAGTCAAGCAGAGAATTATCTTTTGTTTATTGAAGTGTAATGTTAGTTGTCTTAAAATAAACAGTGACTTATACGTTACCTGTTTTACTGAAAGAAACTATCTATCTATTAGCACAAAGAATGGCATTGGACAGGGTGGAGGATGCCTTGCGCTATACATTTTCTCATACAGCCGGGGCCTCTTTTTCTTTGTTCTTTATGAACATACCACACAGCGCTGTTTGTCTTCCCTTCTGGTACATGGCGGTCTTCTATCATTTCTTCAGGATTCATCACGTCATTCATGTTTGCAGTATCCCCATGGTGACTAGTTTTGTGGAAATAGGGAGTTTTCTCTGGGAACTCTGGAAATAATCGATTGAACAAAGTTCCCACCACTTGATCCACTGCTAGATCGGTGTCGATTTCTCCGTGTGACGTAGCAACTGTAAAAAAAAAAAAGAACATGTATTATATATAATAAGAAAATGCAAATTTGTCAAATTCAGAATAAACTTAAATTAGCCAGTAGCTTTTCCTTTAGTTAATCGTGTAGCGACGAAAATTGCATACTTTAGACACGGGAGATTCCTGATGATAGGAAGGTATCCAATGTAATACCAGTTCTTAAAAAAAGAATGGGTTTGAGAAAGACCCAAAAAATTTGGAACCAGAACTCTATTTGCTCTTCACACCAATCATTCTAAACATTCAATCAAAGGTTTAAGGATTTTATTAATCTTTACATATATATCCTTCTCACTCTCCACAGGCCTGGCATGGCCAGGTGGTTATAGCACTCGACTCGCAATCTGTGGGTCGCGGGTTCTAATCCCCAGACCGTCACATTATAACGCCCCCACGGCTGAAAGGGCGAACATGTTTGGTGTGAAATCCCACTATTCGTTGGTAAAAGAGTAGCCCAAGAGTTGGCGGTGGGTGGTGATGACTAGCTACCTTCCCTCTAGTCTTACACTGCTTAAAATAAGGAAAGGCTAGCGCAGATAGCCCTCGTGTAGCTTTGCGCGAAATCCATAACAAACAAACAATGTCTTCAAGTCCTCCGGTGGGACAACAGTGAGTCTTCGGAGTTAAAACGCTAAAATCAAAGATACGATTCCTCTCGGTGTGACTTTGCTATTAAAAAAAACACACACACATACGATTCTCTTCAGTTAAGTAGTGGTGAACTTTTTACGTCTGAATGCCTACTAAATCCTATCCAACCTTTGAATTATGTATATACATACAAGTAGGCTGCATTTCAAAAATTTAGTTTATTTAAATAATTAGTTACTTATCCATTAAGCTAATATTTGAGTCACGCAAGAGTAAATGATAAATTATCTATTTTTTATGTATATAGCATCTTCGCACAATAAAAAAAAACATAATTATTATTTGTGTGTGTGTGTGTACATGATTTATTTATTGGGGTGGAACGGGTTGGCCCTGTGGTATAGATATATTTTTAGATTTCTGTCTTTCCTTCGGTCAGTAGGTGAAAAGTTAGGGACGGCGATAGATAGCTTAGTGGCTAAAGTTTTTTTTCTTTCTCATCATTTTACACATATAATGATTTTAACATTTTCAATTACAATCATGTTCAATATTATAAAATACTGATTTCCAACTGAAGTTTGCTTTACAAAAACGTGTATTTATTATAATTCCAAAAAAGTAAGTACAGAAGCGGCGTCCCGGTCCGCTATAGCCCTACTACACCATTGTAGTTTTCATTTGTATACTCATCACTTGCTGAGAACAAAATAAAAGGCACATCCTGCGCGAGTATACCGCCACATAGTGTCAGCTTCTTTAAATTTGTAATATAATTAAATAGATTCAACCAAGCTTCTTCAAAGTAGTAGTCTAGAAAAAATACCCAAAATATGCACATTTACCCAGAAGATATCCTATTATAAATGAAAGGTGAATGCGATTTAAATGAAATGACCGGGTGTATGGGATATCTCGCATTTCTGCAGTTGTTATGGCAACAGTAATTCTCTGTTTCTTTTTCAAAAGATATTGCGCAAAGCTACTCAAAGTGCCATCTATGCGTAGCCGTGTTTAATTTTTAATGACAGACGAGAGGGGGGAAAAGCTAGTAAACAGCACTCACTATCACGGGATTTGACCATTACTCTTAAAGTGCACCCTCCATACAGCAGCGGGATGCGATCCACGAACCCTTGGAATTCCAGTCCAGGTACGCTAGCCACTAAGCCACGCCCAACTTCGTATATATTTTAAGATAAATATATTAAACTGCTTACTATAAATTATGATAAACGTTTACAAGTTGTTTTCCTCGAGACAAAAGGCGTCATATGGTAGCTTAACATTTTTCTAACATTCAGAAAGTAAGTAACTATGATACTTTCAAATACAATAAGCTTTAATTCACTTTCTATCGGCGATCTCTATTTAGTAGTGCAGCAGTCAAGACTCCGCGATAAATAAGCTACTTAGATATTTATAAAGGTCGCATTAGGTGTTTCTCAATATACTGTCTTATTCAATACTTTTATCTTCACATAGTTTTCCTGAAAAGTAAATATAAGGATAGCGTTGACGATACTTAATCTGACGTTTTAAGAAACAGCATTAAGTTTCTCCTGTGATTAGTGTTACTTTCTTCACAATAACTTAGATATTTACTGAATAAACAGCTTTTCCCGTCTGATTCATTAAATATTTAATGAGTAATGACTATTGTTTGTTTGTAGGTTTCAGCGAAAAGCCACGCAATAGGCTACCTGCGTTTTTTTCACTGCGGGGAATCGAGCCCAGGATTTTTAAACTGTTTTGTTTTCACGTTCTCGAGTTTAGATGCAAGTTAAACTGAGAGCAAATAAGTGGTATTTGTACGTTACATGAAACATCTTATGAACATGAATTAACACTTTAGATTATATAGTACAAAGAAAATTGGTATTATTGTTAATCTACTCAAAAATAGTTTTGTTTAATATCGTTCTAAATTCAACAGAATCACAGAATTAGTTGTTCTGTTGTAGAATGTATTTTATCATCTTCCATACTTACAAAAAAAACAACAAAAAACGAGATAGAGAAATATTTATAGTTTTTCTCATCCTTGGAGGCAACCATTATTTCGTCCTACTGCATTCATCTAAAAACAAGCTAAACTGAATATTGTAAGCAACTAACCATTATTTATGGTTCTCATCATATGGCTGGTAGAGAATGCTCTTTGAGAAACAGTCCAGATGAAGATTGAAAAGTTTATGAATACTATATCGTGTACAAAACACTGTCTTATTATGCATACATCTCCAGCGAAGAGTCTTAGCTTAACTGTCGCAAAAAAGAGGGAATTAAGAACGAGGTTCTGTGAATTCAAAAAATGTCAAATAGAATAAAGAATAATGGACGGCTTTTCATTTTAAGGTATTTTAGTTTAGATGGATACACATTTTTAACACAATGCCGTTTGGGGAAAAATTTAACATTCTCATAATGTGTTCATGTACACATCATAAAACTTGCGTTTGTCTTATTTTTTTTTCTGTTTTAATAACTATAAATCAGCAAAGGAAAGCTACAGTTTATTGTGGGTATTCCATTCTTGACAAACTTCTGAATCTTTAGTGATGAATGTTGTACCTTAAGACTGATTCTGGCTGTAAAGACCTTATTGTGAATCAGGAAAACGTTGTAGATAATATGATGGTTGTGGAATTTACATTCTAGAACTTTCATATTCTGTTTTAAACTTTGTAGGAAATATTGATTTTTAAATATAGGGAATAAAATATTGTATCTAATCTGGAGCTCGTCAGAATCAGTTAACTCAACTGCAAAAAAAGAAAAAAACATTGTAGTGTAATTGACATTTCCAAATAAACGCATGTTGTACGAATGAACAAAGGGTACTTTATTCATATTTAAGACAGATGGCGCTGCAGTTTTTATAATCAAAAATATATATAAGTGTTTGGCTTGTTTGTTTTAGCGCAAAGTTACCCAAAAGTCTATCTGGCCTCTATCCACTGCGGAGAATGGAACCCCAGATTTTAACGTTGTAAGCTGACCCACCGGGGGACACAAATATATTAAAGATGAGGTTATATATCGTTTTGATTTACTCAGTGCAGTTTCTCACGCTTGTTTCAGTTAGTTTCTAACCAAGCTTGCCTTGCATACCTTTGAGCTTTTTTCTAAAGCCAAAGTGTGCATGAACGATGATCCTATGTGACTAGATAATTACGAAATAATATCTTTAGCAAAATTACAAAAAAAAGGTGTTTCTCATCGTTCATGTTTTCAAGCACATTGAACCCTAGCCAGTTTCTCTAAATAAGATTCTCAAATGCTTATAGAAGACAACGACTTTACTTCAGTTTCTCTAAATCTGTAAATAAGATTATCAAATGCTTATAGAGGACAACGACTTGACTTCAGTTTCTCTAAATCTATAAATAAGATTATTAAATGCTTATAGAGGACAACGACTTCACTTCAGTTTCTCTAAAGCTGTAAATAAGATTATCAAATGCTTATAGAGGACAACGACTTCACTTCAGTTTCTCTAAATCTGTAAATAAGATTCTCAAATGCTTATAGAAGACAAAGACTTCACTTCAGTTTCTCTAAAGCTGTAAATAAGATTCTCAAATGCTTATAGAGGACAACGACTTCATTTCAGTTTCTCTAAAGCTGTAAATAAGATTATCAAATGCTTGTAGAAGACAACGACTTTACGCCGAAGCAATAGATCAAGCTTTTATTATATATTTTAGTAACTGAATGATTTTGACTTGAGCTCTAAACGCACAAAATATGTTTAGGTAAAAGTGTATTACTAAATTTAAAATTCAAGAAGAAAATTTGTTAAACTACATAAACAACAGTGATTGTATTACTTTATTTAGTACATAAGAATCACTTGCTAATAAAACTTAGTTAAAAGGTAAAAAAAAACAACACGTAACACTTCACCGTCAGGGTCTGACATGGTCTGGTGGTTAGGATACTCTACTCGCTATCCGCGGGTTGCCAGATCGAATCTTATCTCCAGAAATGCTTGATCTTTCAACCGTGATGGTGTTATGTGACGGTCAATCCCACTTGTCGTTAATAAAGAGTGGCACAAGGGTTGGTGGTGGATGTAATTGACTAGCTGCCTTCCCTCTAGTCTATAGCTTCAAAATTATGGACAGCTAGTGTAGATAGCCTTCATATAGCTTTGCACGAAATTCCACAAAATCACAACCCCCCTCCCCCTCTCTCTCTTTCAGCATAAAATCAATAATTATATAAATTGATATATTTACTGACATCGTTTCAGCCCTAAACATTTCATAACATTTGCTTAACATATCTACATTTACTCCTTGGCTTAACTCAAGCTACTACAAATCAGACCTGTTACATTTCGATGTATGTTTATGGCCAAAAGCTGCCACCTGTAAATGAATTTTCCATTTGGTGAGAGCCTCTCTGCAGCCAGAAGTGAAGGTAATTAAAATACGCGTGTTTATTTGTTCAGTTAGGTAAATACTTCTAAACGCTATTGTGGTACTTGAAAGTAGTTTCTGATTCGGATGCCTGTTGTAATAAAACCATCGTAAAAGTGTGATACGTCAGAAGTTGAGTGTTATTAAAAAGCTCTGTTCAGTCCTACATTATATATATGTTTTGCTTTTAAACACGAGCGATTGCAGATAATCTGTTTCTTTATTTGTTTTGTTTGTTTGTTGATAAACACAATTCTACAAATAGGCTATTTGTGCTGTGTCCACCACAGGTATCAAAACCACATTTTTAGCGTCATAAGACCACAGACTTACCGCTGAGTAGCTTTGCGTTAAAAACAAAAACAGCAAAAACATTTGAATCCTGTATATCTTTCTCGTCTAGGGGCCAAGAATGACCTAGTGGTTAATGTGCCCTGACTGTGAATCTCGAAATTAATGGTTCACGACCCGTTGTTGCAAAGACGCGTTCCGTACATCGAAGCCGTTGGAGCGTTACAAGAGTGACGGTCACATCTTACTATTTGATCCGTTCAAAATTAGGAAATAGTGTTGTGTGGCTTGCGCGAAATTCTGGAACAAACAAAATGATCACTCCGATGGACAGGTGTATTTTTGTTTGTGGGTGTGTAGAGTATTTGTACTTTTTTTTGCGCTTATTGTTCACCAAGAAGTATTATTTGTTTAATTTATTTCCAATATTTTATGATAAATTAAGACAGTGTTAAGAAATACTTGGATTCTCTTCACTAATACTACTACTAATAATACTGTCTGTTGTCTATTGTATGTCCATGTAACTACTGCGAGGGCTATGGATGGATCTTCACCAAAATTGTTAGCTTATTATGTGGATTTAAAACTAACCTAAGTCTCGTCTGCTGGTCGAACCTTGTGAGATACTATTGGGTTTTGGGCCGAAAATATCGTTAACAGCAGGAGTGCCAAACTGATGAAACAATACATTCTAATCATTGTAACATAGTTTGAATATTATACTTGATTAGCTATGCTCAGTATTATGCATACATTTTTAGTTGTGATCTATGTAGATAGCTTACTTTGATAAGTTTGTTCGTTTGTTTGTTGTTAAGCACAAATCTAAGCAATAGGTTATATGTGCTGTGCCCACCACAAGTAGCGAAACCCGGTTTTTAGCATTATAAGTTTTACTGGCTGAGCAATAACAGATTGTAGCCTGATAACAAACTAAAATAGTGTTATTTAGTTAGAATTGTGAAGAAAAGTTGAAATGTGTTCTATTGTATCCACGAGTGTGTCGATCTGAAACAATCAACGAGTGTGTCGATCTGAAACATTTGGATTTTGCCTCGTATGTGAGAAAAAGAAAGTCTTGGAAAGAATATGATCGTTGAGAAATGTCACCAGTTATGGTGTTGTCTTCACAACAACAAAACCATATAAGCCTGCTGAAACCCCATATGAACAGGTTCAATAACAACTGAGCCTCAAATGTGATTCCAGTATAAATAAATTAAAATACAATAAACAAACACACTCGCAATGATATTAATAAAAACAGCCAGAAAGTTTTTAAGTAGTTTTAACATACATAATGTAAACCATATGTGTCAAGTTTTAAAACCACTTACCAATGTGTGCACGGGCAGCAGTAAAAGTGCACAAGCCAGAACCTTTTAGAGTGCTATTGAACACGGTATTATGTATTCGATGTCAGATTTATCAACTATTCGTCTTACCCTACATTTCTGATTTAGCGGCAGTAGAGAAAACTAAATACCAGATACAATATACAAGGATCCTGAAAAACTAGATATGCGTTTTGTAGATTCTAGAGGTTATGCAAACTGTACAATAGGCAAAAGTATTTTTATTCTTCACATGAACATCACCTTGCACTTCAACTTGTCAGCGACTGAGTCAGACTGACTTCGGCAATTCACAGACATATCTTGAGAAAAAATACGTTTGCGACACATCTGATATTTTTGAGTAGATACGTATAGTAAATTTATAAACAGCATTCCTTCTCCGACACGAGGTCGGTCTATTAGACCGACCCAAATCACATTCGGTTAATATAGTGTGCTAATTATCAAGAAGTTACTCTTTTAATTTTGGGTTTAGGTAAACCCGATTCAGTGTGGTCGGTAGTTGAGATGTATGGTACTGAAGTTTGAAATATACTGTAATACGTTTTTGTTACAAGCAGTGTGTCTTTAAATGAAAACTGGATAACGGTTTTGCTATACTACTTTTGAAAATTAATACCACAAGTGACAGAAAAATATCATTTAAAGCATGTAGATTTGTCAGGTGTTTATATACTCTTTCAGTTGAAAATGGTAAGTAATATTTTTCACATATCAATAGAGTAAACGATATCAAAGTTGGCATTTTCACCATCTACTTATTTTATCTGTTAAGCATTTGACTCATCTAAAACGAGATCCCTTCTTGTCCAAAGAGTTTTGATTGCTCCTCGAGAAGCTGGACAATGTACAGATTACCGCCCATTCGAGTTAGAAAGCAAATACAATTATACAGTTAGTTAGCAGTACAATAATAAAAATGAAATAAACCATTTTGTATATTCAAACAAGGATTACACTTCGTATAGGTGCAACAAAATAAAGTACAATGGAAAAATTTCAACTGGCTCTTCTTCTAAAGGCAATACTTAACCGTAGATATACTTAAACCTTTTTTTTAAATGTAAAATGCATTCTAATAACAAATATTAGGAAGTAATAAGATAAAAAAGGATAGTCATGAGAAGAAAAAATCGTAGAACAAAATTGTGAGCAGCTTAGACATCAAAACAATCAACATCAAATAGTAAGTTTCTGTATTTAATTTAGCAAACAAAAGGCTAAAGGTCTGTCTGCAGTGTCCACCGGGGGAATCGAACCCTCGATTTTAGCGTTGTAAATCCGTAGATTTACCGCTCTTGCACCGTGGGACTTTTAACAAAATGCTGTATCATATGATCTTGTAACTATCTCATGTCTACATCATTAATGAAGTTCAACAGCTCATTATTTTAATTCTGTGAAAATCTTCTACCGATATTAGAGTTACTTCGATTCTTAATTTAAATCCTTACAAAAAAAACTTAAGTAGTTACTTTATATTACCTTGTACGTTTTTTTTTAACTGTTTGATGGATTGTTTGTTTGTAATTAAACACAGAGCTACACAATGGACGATCTGTGTTCTGCTCACCACGGGTTGTAAGTATGCAGACATACTACTGTATCACTGTGGGGGGGGGGCTATTTGACTGATTTCATGGTTTATTATTTAGACATCACTCAATTTAAAAAT
>NW_013666877.1:46058-51117 GCF_000517525.1 Limulus polyphemus | reverse complement strand
TTCGACGTTGTGGGGGGGGGGGGTCGGGGTTAGTTTGTACGGTAATTTACTATTGGTTTATTTATTTAGTACTATCACTCAATTTAAAAATTACTATGATGTTTTTGTATTATTGATGTGTGTTAAACAACGAAAAAAAAACACACACACACAACATATCCCTTAAAACGGATATCCTTCATAATTAGAAAAAATATATTGCTTTCATGAGCACGGCTTGTCATTGAAATGAACGGAAGGAAAAAAAAAACGTCTTTTTTTTTCTCTCTTGTAGCCAGAATTTCATTTTCAGACCCGGCATGGTCAGGTGGTTAGGGTGCTCGACTCACTGGTTGCGGGTTCGAATCTCCGTCCCACCAAACATGCACGCCCTTTCAGTCGTGGGGGCGTTATAATGTTACTGTCAATCCCACTATTCGTTAGTAAAAGAGTAGCCGAAGAGTTTATGGTGGGTGGTGTTTACTAGCTGTCTTCCCTCTAGTCTTACACTGCTAAATTAGGGACGGCTAGCGCAGATAGCCCTCGTGTGGCTTTGCGCTAGAAATCATAACAAACAAACAAACAATAAAATATAGAACAAACTGAGTCCATTGACAACCCTGAAACTTCCGAAAACTAAAGATTTAACAAATTGTGATTAAAATTATTATCATCGTTACTGTGATACAATATTACACAAATACCACATCAACATAGGCTATAAGATTATAAGACTTAACACTTTGTTTTAAGTATTCTTTCCTTTAATATTCGTTTTCTATTTCATTACGTTTATCACAAGAATATTAAGGTGGGTAGTGTTGACTAGCTGTCTTCCCTATAGTCATTCACTGCTAAATTAGGGACGTAGCTTTGCTCGAATTTCCCCAAACCAAACTTTACTTTAACAAATAATTTTATTAGAAAAATAAAATAAATTGATATATTCAAGCGTGGATTACCGTCTTTAAAACTTCATAAACTATTTTTTTAAAAACAGTAATGTTGAACCATATTGTACACCGTCAAACAACTTGTAATGTTTTGATTTTTCTATCAAATCTACGTTATGATTTTTATTACTTTTTTATTTGCTAAATGATTAGCAAGAAAGAGCTAAATATTAACATCGTTTTTACCAATCTGAGAACTGAATCTTTAACTGCATTTATTAAAATCAGCGAGCTGTTAAAACAAATATGCATGGGTTTGTATTTTCTTACATTAACAAAATTGCCTACATGTCTGTCTATCTCTATATGTTATCCATTCCTATTTTGTGCCACGAAAAAAGTAATCAGTGAATACTTGAACGTTAGATCTTTCAATATCGCATATTAAAAAACAAACGATGAACTCCATTGAAATTTACTGAAACGTGCATAATACCTAGTTAATGAAAAGACTTATTTGAAATTGAATGTTTCAAGCACGGCCTACAATAACAAAATACATACGTTATAATTCTTCTTCTATTTATTCTAATTGATTTTAATGATTGTCCAAAGTACCAAAGAATTTTTAAGAGTAAAAAAACACGTTTTTACGTCCTTTCGCATTGAACTTTATGCGAAGTGAGTTGTTTGTTTAACTTTTGATTATTCTAGAATCTATAAGTAGTTTGAAAACTAACTGATAATCCCCAAATGAAATTATGCAACTGTATTGACAACTTCGGGTCGGGTTGACGTTTTTGTTATTTTTATTCTTTTGTTTAAAGCCGAAGTAGAAGTAGTGTTAGGTTTAATCAAAATACACAGAAAACAGTGAGAGCTGTGTTTGAATGTTTCTGTCACATGATACGTTACAAACACACATAAATGGCGCTCCTAGTGGCTCAGCGACAAGTTTGAGGGCTCACACCGCTACAAACCGGGTTTCGATGCTCGTGGTAGCCACAACACAGATAACCTATGCTGTAACTTTGTGCGTAACATCAAACAGACACACAAATGATCTCCGAAAATAAATTACTTTCAGATTTGTCAGCGTTATCTGACTGGAGCTTCAGGCGATTTTAACAACAGTCATTGGTCAACTTAATTCTTTTTTTATTAAAGTTATTTGTCTCTGTCTCCTTGAAACTTGAGACAAATCACACACGCTGCACAAACTACCATGAATGTAAACGAAAAACGGCTATAAATGATAACCTATAAAAAACTTCTACTCCCTCACACAAAACTTATCACGAGTGGTGTTCAATCACCCTTCTCAATTTATTGCTGTTTAAAACATCCCCGAATTTTGATTTACTTATGTTTGTAGAATTATAAAAAACTTGTTCGAAAAAAAAATATTTTTCGCGCTTTTTTATGAAACTTATTTTTAGAACTGATATTTTATAATAGTTTTTAACATAACAGGTATCTCTGTCCTTCTTTCTTGTAATAAAATGTTCATCTGATCAAAAGAGAATGATAATAATTTACTATATCAACACGCTACTACAAACATTTCCTGTTTGGCCTGACAAAGCCTGGTGGTTAGGGCAATATGCAGGTAGCGAGATCGAATCCCTTTCAGCCGTGGGAGCGTTATAATGTGACGGTCACTCCCACTATTCGTTGGTAAAAGAGTAACCCAAAAGTTCACGATCGGTGGTGTTGACGAGCCACCTTCCCCCAAGTACTACAATATCCAAAATTGGTGACGGCTAGCGTATATCTCTATCGAGCAGCTTCGCGCGAAATTCGACAAAGAAACAAATAATTTCTGTTGTTGTTGTTGTTATTTTCCATTTGCCTAAAAGCTGTATTACCGTAAAACTCTTTTTTTTTTTTGCTTCTTAATTATATTGTTATGTACGAGAAGAAGGTCGTTAATGTTTCAAGCATGTTAATCCAAGAACATATACTTTCATTGTTTTTGTTTTCAAATATATGGTGTAGTAAATTAAAAACTACAGTTAAACTTTAATGTCACAGTTTTGAAAGCTCGCGGATATTTCGGTGTATTGAATAGTAATTATTAAAAGTATCAATTTCATAACAAAGTAATATTTTTTAAGCAACAAATACATGAAAAGTTTTAATATTTGCTAAACCTAAAAGATTCCTTGCTTTGTGAACTCGTATGTGTTATACATCTGAATTTAAACAAATAGTGTGAATTAAGAAAATTAAAAGTCGTAAAAATATCATGAGTTCATGGTTCGTAATGGCAGCATCAGAGTTAATTGCAGAGCTACACAACGAGCTATCTAGAATGAAACCCCTGGAGTTTAGTGTTGTAAAACCGTAAAGTTACTGCTGACCCCTGGGGAGGGGGGGTGCACAAACGAGTATTAAAAACTTTAACACTACTGTGAATACATAAAGTCATACATTCCGTTTTTTTTTATAACATAAAACAACAAACTTAGCACCATTCTTTTCAGAAAACGAGTCAAATAACTAACTACAAACAACCTAGGGACATCAACGCCCTCAGGGAGCAAAGTTGCATTTTGACCACCTTCTAGTAGAAATTTGCACAGGAAGTGATAAAAATTAGATTTATAAAATTAATTATTTAATAAAAAAAAACACTTTAAAACTGAGTTTTGTATTAGTTTATATAGATTAGGTTAAAAAAGAAACAAAATATTGTTTTTCTTTGTAGCTGAAGTGGGGAGAGTTGCCCCTTGGTTGTTTGAAATTGAATATTTAACTCATCTGCTTTATTGTTTGTTGTCTGTAGTTAAGCACAAACGCTTTTTGTTTTTGTTTGTAATTAAGCACAAAGCTACACAATAGGCTATCTGTGCTCCGCCCACCACGGGTATCGAAACCCGGATTCTAGCGTTGTAAGTCCGCAGACATACCGCTGTGCCGCTGGGGGCGAGCACAAACGTACACAATAGGCTATCTGTGCTCTGCCCACCACGGGTATCGAAACCCGGATTCTAGCGTTATAAGTCCGCAGACTTACCGCTGTGCCACTTGGGAGAGGGGAGGGCTCTGATTTATTTTTACGTTATTTACCCTTTGTAAATAGCACCATCCACAAACTAATAAACAAGTGGAAAAAATATGTAATTCATCTCTCAAACAAACAAATGGACAAAGGTTCCAACAGTAATTGTAGGGTGAACAAACAAAATGTCGTCCTTCACTGAAGACAAAATGGTCTTTTCTGTCAGTGTCTTAAATTGAACTGACACATTAATTTGTCGTTCATTAGAGATGTCGATCGCTGGTCAAGCTAATCTGCTTTGTTTGCTACTGAGTTAAGAATCCAGCCATCGCGTGATCATGCCAACATTAATCTCAAGACACAGAACGTGTTACAAGAACAAGAATTGTGCTTATTTTGAAGTTTCGTCCCAAATTAACAGGAATCGAAATTGTGGTTGATTTGAAGAGTATTTTTTGTTTGTTTGTTTTTAATTACGCACAAAGCTACACAAGGGCTATCTGTGCTCTGCCCACCACGGGTATCGAAACCCGGTTTCTAGCGTTGTAAGTCCGCAGACATACCGCTGTGCCACTGGGGGGCAATGAAGAGTATATAATGATGTTTAATTAATTCCTGGTTTGAGGGTGTTAGTTAGTTTATGAGCTTTAGATAGGATACGTTCAATAATTTTATATTTATGTTTGTTTTGTTTTTTGTAATGTTTATAATGGTGTTAAGTAGTCCTGTAATTTAAAGGCAGGGAGCATGAGATTCTTTTTGTGTGTGTTTGGTGTAGTACACCAAAGACACACAAAAAGAATCTCGTGCTTCCTATCTTTAAATTACAGGACTACTTAACACCAATACAAAAACATAATTAAAGTTCCCTACTACACCAAAGACACACAAAAAAGAATCTCATGCTCCCTGTTTTTAAATTACAGGACTACTTATCACCAATACAAAGAACATAATTAAAGTTCCATACTACATCAAACACACAAAAAAGAATCTCATGCTCCCTGTCTTTAAATTACAGGACTACTTAACACCAATACAATGTTCTTTGTATTGGTGTTAAGTAGTCCTGTAATTTAAAAACAGGGAGCATGAGATTCTTTTTTGTGTGTCTTTGGTGTAGTAGGGAACTTTAATTATGTTCTTTGTATTGGTGTTAAGTAGTCCTGTAATTTAAAAACAG
>NW_013666877.1:41489-46048 GCF_000517525.1 Limulus polyphemus | reverse complement strand
TTAATTATGTTCTTTGTATTGGTGTTAAGTAGTCCTGTAATTTAAAAACAGGGAGCATGAGATTCTTTTTTGTGTGTCTTTGGTGTAGTAGGGAACTTTAATTATGTTCTTTGTATTGGTGTTAAGTAGTCCTGTAATTTAAAGATAGGAAGCATGAGATTCTTTTTGTGTGTGTTTGGTGTAGTAGGGAACTTTAATTATGTTATTTGTATTGGTGTTAAGTAGTCCTGTAATTTAAAGATAGGAAGCATGAGATTCTTTTTGTGTGTGTTTGGTGTAGTAGGGAACTTTAATTATGTTCTTTGTACTGGTGTTAAGAGCGCAAAACCTAAGTGAGCTTATCAGTTCAGTACTGTTGAGTCTTAATTAGTGTCACCACGTTGTTAAAATTTTACCAGTATTGTAATCTTACATACTGTGCAATAGATACAGAAATACTTGTTAGTGTCACGTGATTTCTTACATCAGACCGTCACAGCGGAGACACTGTATTATAGGATTAACGTTTCTCATTTGATGACATGGACTGTTGGATACGGATACACACAAATGATGTCACAGAAATGCTAATTAATATTAACTTATGTTCAAGAAAAAGTTACCAATATAGATCAGAACTAAAACGCAATCTAGTGATGAATATACTTAGTTCAATGTACTGTTCTAATATTCTTACTTATAAGAACTAAAATTCAATGTTTTATCAGTTGGGTATTCTCGCTGTTAGCTAAACTAAACTAAAACGCAATCTAGTGATGAATATACTTAGTTCAATATACTGTTCTAATATTCTTACTTATAAAAACTAAAATTCATTGTTTTATCAGTTGGGTATTCTCGCTGTTAGCAGTACTTTCTGCCGTGATCCTAAGGTAAGCTCAGCTTGGGAGATTTTTGTTAAACCTAAATTCATATACTTAGCTAGCAATGCAAAATGAGCTTTATAATAATCAAAATAGCTACTACTGTTAATGAAAGTAATATTAAAGAGTCCCCATTGAGACATCGGTAAGTCTATGGACATACAACGCTAAAATTTGGGGTTCGATACAGAAGGTAGCCCAATGTGGTTTTGTTCTAAAGCAAACAAGAAAGAAAACAATATATCTTACACACGGAACATATAAAAACCAACAGTGTGCATCGTACACTACCGTAGATTTTGTGTTCTTTAAAGTATATGCGAAACTTCACACAGTTCTCCTTGACAACGTCTTGCGACCAATGAAAGTTTATTAAGCGGCTCTTTAGAGTAGCTGGACATGTGAAATAAATTACTAGGTCACGCTACTGTTTAGTCGGGTAGCAGACAGTAGAGATAATACAGCATATAGCTAATGTTTATGAAGGTGTAAAATATATGACAAATTCAACGAATAACAGAATCGTAAGAATATTGATACTATAACTCACATATATCCAAGTTAAATCTAATAAAATAAAAAATAATATACTAAACATGCTACTTGTTGTGTCTCGCATAACTAATCTGACGTTAAATATCCCTTTTCACATAGAGCAGACAACCGGAAATGATAGATAAAATTCAACTTTAACCAGTAGCCGAAAAGTATATGCTTATAAGATTCAGTAAAGCTCACAATAATGATAAGATTTAGAAAAAGAGGTTACAACAGTGGTAAATATAAATATGATATTTAAAGTAATTAGCAAACCTAATGTAACTTAACTAATGGCGTAATGTTATTTTATATAATGAACTGTTACACAACTTGCATTGACTTTTAGTAAGAGCTTAAACTAATGGTGGTCGTTATACTACAATGGTTCATTATTACATTAAATATCTTTTTAAAGAAATGAAAGTGTAGGTTTAACGTTTTGAAAAAGGGGTGATACTCTATACAACTTGTAAAAACCATAACTGGTAGCGAAGATATTGTTGGATTTCCCGCAAAACTGCATGAATCCGGTGTTTAAAACGTGATAGGAATGAGAGTTGTCCACTAAACCTTGTAATTCTGTTGTATCTAACAATCTGTGAACAATAAACATTGTACCATATTTTTACACGGAAATAGAGAGGTTATTCCTTCAAAATGAAAAGTGTCTGTTTTATTGAACATTTCCAATTTAAATATTTGCCGATACCTAAATCCATGAGTAACATTACCATAGAAACGTCTGTGTTTACTCATGCAAAACATTCACTCAGTAGAATCATTAAAATATCTTGAAGCTGGAGATGAAAGATTAATTTTACCAGTAGTAGAAGACTAGTGTAAAGATTACTGAAATCAAATGTTTATACTGTTTTATCCTCAAAGCCTTGAATTTTCTCTTTATTATTACAATATTTGCTTATTTCCTTTTTAATGTATTTCAGACCATTACTTATTAGAATCGACAAATCCTCAACCATTTTTTTTATAGCACCAGTAATACAACCTGTATTTTTATGTTGCTTTATATAGTTTGGATTCCAAAATAAATAAACAATTACATCAAAAGATCTTATGAATTGAACACCAGCACCTGATAGAACTGTAAGGTGTTCTTGTATGATATTTTAGTGTTTGTTTTTTAATCAAACTCCAGTTTTTTTACGTAAAGGCAATATAAAACATTTTGCAAATAAAACCCAAGATGTTAGCTGATTTATCGGCGGATGTGATGACGTATCTGTTACGTAAAAAAATTCAATACTCAGTAACTCCCTACTAACTAAGATAGTACTGAAATGGAGCCTAGAGCATCCTAGTGGTTCTGTTGGGGGTGAGTATCCGGGAGTAGGACTGACGTTCTAGTTCGGACACTGGGTGAGTATGTTTCGGTGTGACGGGGATTCGAACCCGCGACCCGAAGATTGCGAGTCGAGTGCCCTAACCACCTGGCCATGCCGGGCCTACATCCTAGTGGTTAGCTTGCCGGACTGTGGATCCGTTCCTCGTTACCGCCCCCTCCCCCACCAAACGCTTTGGGACTGTGGGTGCATTATAAGAGTGACAATCAAATCCCACTATTCGATTAGAGTAGCCCACGAGTTGGCGGTGGGTGGTGTTGACTCCTTCTAGCCCATCACTTGAAAATTAGGGACGGCTATCGTAGGTACCATCAAGTAGCTTTGGGCGAAATTCAACAAAAAAGGACAAAGTACTGATGTGCTCTATAATTCATGACTAACAGTTAAATAGTGGTGACATATCCAATTATTCATGATCAAGTAACATTGGCTTATTCCACGATATCCAAGCAAAAATACTAAATATAACATTTTTCATAACACATATAAAAAAAATAATTTCGATTTTTTCCTTCAACACTGTTTCATACACATCGCTTGTGTTTCTAAATAACAAAAAGCAAAACAAAAAACAACAACTATACACACTTCAAATGTGAACTTTCAGTTTCAACCCTTTTAACTGGTTAAAACCTAAGTATTGGCAATATTACAACAACAACTATATACACTTCAAATGTGAACTTTTAGTTTCAACCCTTTTTAACTGGTTAAACCTAAGTACTGGCAATATTACAGCAACAACAACTATATTCACTTCAAATGTGAACTTTCAGTTTCAACCCTTTTTAACTGGTTAAAACCTAAGTATTGGCAATATTACAACAACAATTATATTCACTTCAAATGTGAACTTTCAGTTTCAACCCTTTTTAACTGGTTAAATCCTACGTATTGGCAATATTACAACAACAATTATATTCACTTCAAATGTGAACTTTCAGTTTCAACCCTTTTTAACTGGTTAAAACCTAAGTATTGGCAATATTTGTAAAGAAGAAGAACTTTTTTTGTTAAATTTTTTGCCAGGTTTTAAATAGAAATTTGGGAGATCAAACATGTCCGCTATTTATCGAGAATTGCATTAAATATGACAAAAAACTTCAACTTTCAAGCTCAACTGATAAAATTAGAGACAATAAATAACCGGACTATATATCAATAAAGATACAGGAGCGTCTCATATTTCCACTTACAAAAATTGACGAAACAGCGCAACCCCTGAGATTGTCACTCTGCGCTCAACCTAACCCAAACTAAAACAGAACCGCAACGCTTTAATATCCGACATCTCTGACAGAACAAGATGACAGAACTTCAGGAACGAAAATAACTGCTTATTTGGAAAAAAATGAAAAATGTTTCATTCGTGAAGCTTCCGTATGGTACTTTTTTAAATGTTTCTCGTGGATTGTACATCTCACAACTGGTAGTATGTTTTCAAATATGTATGTGCAGATACGATTACTAAGGCAGCTTAACATATAAAAGGGCCTGACACGGCCTGTGGTTAGCGTTTGAACTGCAGATCTAAGGGTTCGGGGTTCGAGAATTGACAACATTGAACACAAACTTTCAGCTGTGGTCGCGTTATCAGGGTCACAGCCAATCCTGTTATTCGGTTGGAACAGCCACAAAAAGTTATTGTGGCGTCAGGTGCAGGCCAGTGGGCTGCCTTTCCTCTGACCAATAGCCAAAATTAGAGAGGGCTATACCAGGGTTTATTTTAAGAAATTTTAGAACTACACAAATCTTTGAGGCAGGTGCCATGACCCAGTGTTTGAGATTCTCTGAG
>NW_013666877.1:39282-40966 GCF_000517525.1 Limulus polyphemus | reverse complement strand
TCATGGTCATGCATTGGCTTCTTGTTTCTTTATATGACATTGGAGTTTTTATTATAAATTTTAGTACTGCACAAGTATGGGTCTACTGCACGTTAAAATAAACCCTGGGCTATACCTGAAATTTATTGTTTTTTGGTTTGGTAATTTAGGTGACGTGGGTTCAGCTTGAAAATTCTATTGATAATAAGTAAAAATGCTGATCTAATCCTAATCAGTAGAAAAACTCTGATCTAACCCAAATCAGTAGAAAAAAACTCCGATCTAACCCTAATCAGTAGAAAAAAACTCTGATCTAACCCAAATCAGTAGAAAAAATCTGATCTAACCCTAATCACTAGAAAAAACTCTGATCTAACCCTAATCAGTATAAAAAACTCTGATCTAACCCAAATCAGTATAAAAAACTCTAATCTAACCCTAATCACTAGAAAAAAAACTCTGATCTAACCCTAATCACTAGAAAAAAACTCTGATCTAACCCAAATCAGTATAAAAAACTCTGATCTAACCCAAATCAGTATAAAAAAACTCTAATCTAACCCTAATCACTAGAAAAACTCTGATCTAACCATAATCAGTAGACTCGTTATATGATAACCACACACTTTTCACAGCTCTTATTAACAAACAGGTGAGATTTATCTTTATACCACAAACAAGGCTTAAGTTACTCACATCCAACAAGACCTATCGTTTGAAACCAACGCTAAATTTTCCTTGATTTGTAGCTAATTATTCTGAGAAGAGCAAGGTCTGACCTATTACGTAAGACTGTTAATTTAATACATGAGAAACGTAACAAAGGCATAAAGACGTTTGACAGGACAGTGTGTAATTCACATTATTCAGACTCTTGCGAAGTAGATGGAAGGCACAAAATCAACAAAAAAAAAAACATGGCTGAAATTGTACACGTAATATTTATTTCACTTATGGGAATTGATCAGACAGAGAAGACAAAGAAACTAATGGGACATTTGGGTCAGGGATATATTGAAACACGCACAAATATCATAAATAAAATTAAAAAATCTTCAAAACTTTTATCACCTTCTTTATGATAAATAATACAACACAGCAGAAGTTCTTTGGAAACAGCTAACTTTCTATAAATAATTGTGTTGTCCTCCAAAAGTTGAATAAATATGTCGGTTCACACATTGTAGTTTCAAACGCTGTAGATAAGATTGGGAATAGGGCAGAAGGTCCATTCTTATTGGCCAATTTGCTAACGTTCCGTCAAAAAAAAATTGAAACTTTTTCAACTTTCCCGTAACTATGGCTACATTACGTGATGACTCAACATCCTCTCATCTGTCACATATCGTAGTTTCACACGCTGAAACTGTGGCCATTTTTGGAGATAGTGGAAGGTGTATTCTGATTGGCCAATTTTTTAAAGCTTCGCCAAACATTTTCTCAATTTTCCCCTAACTACGCGCATATTACGTAATGATGTCAACAGCCTTCCGGGTCACAATGTTAGCCACAAAATGAATTATATGAGCTAAATGGACAAAGTTAGACGCAAAGTGAAATATCTGAGTAAATACAGTAGCTAGATGGACAATGTATGTAAAAAACGAATACAGGCAACATTAGCCACAAAGTGAAATATATCTGAGTATACTTATATATATATATGTCTATAGGAGTACGAGGGCAATGTTAGCCACAAAGCGAC
>NW_013666877.1:36824-38282 GCF_000517525.1 Limulus polyphemus | reverse complement strand
TCTTGTATCGCTGAAGTCACTCGGAAAGAATTTTTACCAGAAATTATCAAACAAGCAGAGACGTAACAGTATATTTATATCCGCCTTTTGTTTACATCTGTTGAAATGACGTGTGCGCTTACGCGCAATTAGATAGTGAGGTGCGAGCACATTTTAAGGACAAACAAAAATTCAGTATTATTAGAATAGATGTTGAGATCTAATGTATGTTCCTGGTTGCTCAAATTCTTCTTGGTTCTATGCAAGGGTGGAGATGATACATGAAATATATTTGAAACTTTCCTAACATATTGGTTTCGATTTCTTGGTTGTTACTTGATATTACTTTGTACTGATAACCTGAAACCACAAGTAATTACCTATTTTTGAGAAAAATATCGAAACACTTCCTTGCGTATATATATATCTGTGTAATGGTGCAGACAGTGATTTCTATACTTACCTATGGATACAAACATATAACCTGATCTCCAATGTTCCTGGCTTAAAGTAAATTTCATTCAACATATATATCACGTATTGAGAAATAATTAAAAGTTGTTTTTCCTAATTCCAATAAAACCTGGAGCAGAAGGCAATCTTCAAATAGTAGCTAGTGAAATTATGAAACCGATTTGTTACTCTACACACAAATAAATGAGCTTTGTTTCAACAGGAAAGGAGTGGGAATTAAACTTTCATTATCTTCAAGTGGAATTAGTTAGTTTGTTTGCTTTTTAAATTTCGCGCAAAGCTACACGATGGTTATCTACGCTAGCCGTCCCTAACTTAGCAGTGGAAGACAGTTAGTCATCACCAATAGTGGGTTTGACCGCCACATTATAACGCCCCCACGGCTGAAAGGGTGAGCATGTTTGGTGTGACGGCGATTCGAACCCGCGACCCTCAGATTGCGAGTCGAGCGCCCTAACCACCGGCCATACCGGGCTTAAGTGATATTAGTAACCTTATAAATTTTATAGAAATACTTACGGTTATACATTGGCTAAAATAAGAGCTACAAACGGATTTATGTAAATACCTTGCTATAGAAGAGCCCTCCAATGGCTCAGCAGAAAGGAAGTCTGCAGACTTATAATGTTAAAAACCGGGTTTCGATGCCCATGGTGGGCACAGCAAAGACAGCTCATTGCGTATCTTTGTGTTTAACGATAAACAAACAAAAATTATAGAAACTAGTGGTTTAAATAAATTTGTCCATTAAGCAATGAATTTTATTTGTTAAATCAAACTGCTACGAATTGGATTTTCAATTAGAAATCCAATGTTGGTTGGTTGGAATTTCACGCCAAACTACTTGAGGGCTACTGCTTGAATTTTGTAGTGATAGTCTACAAGGTAGGCAGCTAAGCTAGTCTTGCCAACTCTTGGGCTACTCTTTACTTTTTTGTTTGCCCGGCATGGCCAGGTGGTTAGGGCACTCGACTCGTAATCTGAGGGTCGCGGGTTCGAATCCCC
>NW_013666877.1:33882-36299 GCF_000517525.1 Limulus polyphemus | reverse complement strand
TTTTGTTTCTTTGTTTTTAATTAAGCACAAAGCTACACAAGGGTTATCTGTGCTCTGCCCACCACGGGTATCGAAACCCGGTTTCTAGCGTTGTGAGCCCACAGACATACCGCTGTGCCACTGGGGGCTACTCTTTACTAGCGAAGAGTGGGATTGACCGTCACATTATAACGCCTCCATGGGTGAAAGAGTGAACATGTTCGGTGATAGGATTCGAACCCGCAGGTTGCGAATCGAGTGGTCTAACCACCAGACCATGCTAGGCCTAGAAAGAGCCAAAAGATCACGAATCACTCAGTCTAAGGTGTGAGACTTAAGACAGTAGTAGAGAAAGAGAACAGTTTAAAACTCTTGTAGAACACTAAGTCTTAGACCCAGATATAAGTGTTTGTTCAGTTAATTTATTTCAACAAATTATTTTCAGAATTTGACCCAGAAAACATAACAAACATTTTTCGGTAAATAAATGTCTATTATATATATATATATATTGTGTGTGTGAAAGATAGCTATCATCTTCGGTGCTTAACGTTCATATTCCCTTACGAATGTTGACCATTTTCACCTTGTTTTTTGCTCAAGTGTTCCTCAAAGCAATTAGTTTAGGCATCAAGTATAGATGGAAAAGTAGCGCAGCGAAATAACAACTATACTTGTGACTCTCTTCTGTACAGATAGCTTTTCGCCCTCTCACGTCAATATGCCCTCTTGTAATCTTATTGAATTTATCAGAGATAAAAGGTTTTGGTTCAAATTTCCACTTTAGGACTTTACAAGACAGAATGTGCTGTAGATGAAGGATAACAACTCTTACAAGCAAAGCAATATCAAGATTGATAAGATAAGTTACAGGTTTTAGCTGTCAGTTTAATTCATCTCGACCTTTATCGTATATGGTTGGATCTCTGTATAACTCACTTATATTATTCAAGAAAAAAAGCTATAAAATAAATGTGAAAAATTAAAATAAGTTATAACGAAATAAAAAGTTAAGCCTAAAATCGACAATGATTTATCATTAGTGAATTGGGATAACGAGTTAGATAGCGATGTACGAGGATAGATTTGAGAAATTTTGAAAAATAAGTTGCTTTTAATTCAAGAAAGATATATTTCTGAAGAGTAGAAAACGATACCTGTGAATATCGAACCTAATTGGCTTACTAAGGATATATATATAAGAAAAAAATATACGTTAACTGCTATAAGCCTATAAATTTTAAATCAACAAAAAAGATTTACAGAACTATGGGAAGGTCAGGTTTGTTTGTTTGTAATTGAGCAGAAAGGTACACAATGGGCTATCTGTGCTCTGCCTAAAACGGGTATCGAAACCCGGATTCTAGCGTTGTAAGTCCGTAGACATACCGCTCCGCCACTGGTGACCTGTTATTTGTGTTTTAAAATTGTGGGGAGCGAGAAGGTGAGGAATCTGATTAAAGAAGAAAGTCAGAAACGCAAAAGGGCTTATGAGAAACAGCTGGTTGATAATATTAATACTAAAAGTAATGATTTTTAAGTATATTACAGACAAAATGTTCAAATGTAGACTGGGTCCTTAAAGGATGCTGATGATAAGGTTATTATTGATAAATATAAGATGCCTGAGTTTTTAAATCTTTTCTTCTTCTCTATTCTTGCAAGAGAAGATAATGAAATGTGAAATATTGGAACTGAGATAATCATTTAGACATTAATCCCTGGTGGTAAGTAGAAAGACCGAGAGATTAAAAAATAGACAAAGGAACCAAGAACATAAAAAGGTTTTCCCCAGGAATTTGAAAAGGTCAAAGATCAGATGTGCAAGTCTTTCTTTTTTTTCATTTTTGGTAGGTAAATCAAAAGTGGGCAGGTGCTCGAGGATTCGTTCGTTCGTTTGAAGTTAAGCCCAAAGTCACACGATCAGCTATCTGTGCTCTACCCACCACGGGTATCGAAACCCGGTTTCGCGTTGTAAGTCTGCAGACATTCTGCTGTGCTACTGGAGGGCACCAGAGGCTTCTGATAAAAGAAGTTTCATTTAACGAAATATGAAATCGTAAATGAAAGCCAACATATTCATTCACCCTTATCTTAATAATGTGTTGTTCTTTGTTCAGATGTTACTTGGTATCTGGACGATGGAAAGGGTACGTGCTTAAATTTTCAAATAAGGTTTCACTTAAAATAATAGATAAAAAATCTGTCAAACTGGACTTTTGTTACTAGTGGAGTACGTCGGGGGATCAATGCTTGAACCTTTGCCTTTTCTTGTTTACATTAATGATATGGCCTGGCATGGCCAGGTGGTTAGGGCGCTCGACTCACAATCTGGGGCTCGCGGGTTCGAATCCCTCTCCCATCAAACATGCTCGTCCTTTCAGCCGTGGGGGCGTTATAATGTTTCGGTCAACCCCACTATTCGTTGGAAAAGAGTA
>NW_013666877.1:23050-33032 GCF_000517525.1 Limulus polyphemus | reverse complement strand
TACTCTTTTCCAACGAATAGTGGGGTTGACCGAAACATTATAACGCCCCCACGGCTGAAAGGCGAGCATGTTTGATGGGACGGAGATTCGAACCGGCGACCCTCAGATTGCGAGTCGAGCGCCCCCTAGCCACCTGGCCATGCGGGCCGTTTTAGATAGTAGTTTGGTAAAAGAGTTTCAGTGACAGTTTGATTTACAATACTAATGACGTAGAGTGTTTAAAGGTATTGCAAATATCTTCATTAAACTAAACAAAAGGGCCTGGCGTGGCTAACTGGTTAGCATGCCCAGATTGTGAGTGCGAGGATTCATGGTTCGCGGTCCGTTAAAACGAAAACGCTCTCCATTCTTTGGGAGCGTAGGTGCGCTATAAGAGTGGCATTAAAACCCCACTATTCGATCAAACAAGAGTAGTCCTAGAGATGACGGTGGGTGCTGTTGACTCTATGCCTTCCTTCTAGTATATCAATTTGAAATTAGTGTGTGTGTGTGTTCGGGAAGGGGCTATACGCAAACAGTTTTGCACAAAGTCTTGGAACAAAGAAAGCGAATTTGTAACATTTTTAATACAATATTCACAAGACGCATAAATGACGTCATCGTTGGCCTTGGCTAGCATTGCTTTAGTTAATTATTAAGGTGTTATACGTACAGTTTTAACTTCATGAATGTTCTATTATATTCAAACCGCTACTCTAAAACACATAACAATACATTCATGGCAGTTCTGTTTTTGTTTTGTTTTCCAGTATTATAACAAATAAAGCAACGTTATAATGGCTGGAGACGGCTTAAATGGTTTTGTCATCATTAGGTGTCCTTCCTAAGACAGTGCCGCTCTGAAAAGCTAATTCCTAAATTTGGTACCTGATGATGACAAAACCTTGTCGAAACGTTGTACATTTGCTGTCATGTTAAAGTTATATTAAAGTTTTTCTTCATTACCCATTTAAGCCGTCTCCAGCCATTATTAGTCTCAAAGTGGGTTCCTCGTCATCGAATTTAAAGCAACGTTAGTTTATTTAAATAACCGTTAGTTTATTTTCCTTGAAATTTTAATATCAAAATGAAATGTGATATGATTTTCAAACTCGTGTACTGTTCCGCTAGTTAAAGTCCCAATTAAATACACTTCTAAAATAAAAAATAAAAAAACACTTATAGACTATACTATATTTTTCAGCTCAAAGGGCAACCTTGACATATCTGACAAAAATGGTGTATTTAATAATAATTCTTTACGGCATATCTGGAATTATGGACACCGAAAATAAGTAACTACATTAGCACTATAGATTTAAGAGTAATCTTTTACGGGTGTCGCAGTGTCATGTGAAATCACGAGTTTTCCTCTTTAAGGTTTATGGTGGTGACATCAGGATGCGTCGAAAGCTGTCGTACGTAAATTGAAACCTGCTTTTAATGGAAACATCAATGCTTCATAGCTGTTGCTTGCTTTAAAAGCACTCAAGTATCGAGGCAGAGCTTGTACAAACGTTTCTCTTGCTTCTTCACTAACGATTTAAGCAAACTGTACCTGAAATATTGCATGTCTCCATGTATTAGTGTGACGTATTGAAACCCGGAAGGCCCTTAGCTTCACATCCAATTGCTTCATACGGACAACTGTAAAATATATGTGAACGAAAAATAACAACGATCTTACCAACATGAAAAATTCTATCTTATGCTATGCGCCTTGGAGATAGAAATAGTCAGGATTTATAACGTTAACAACGACTGTCACCAGTAACGTATGGTAATCGTTTATCTGCTTTTCATTTTAAGAGCGTGGCGTTTACTCTTTAGGCCGAGCGTAGTTAAATGTTAGCGTGCCCGGACTGTGAGTCCGAAGGTTCATGGTTTGCGTTCCATTGTCTTAAAAATGCGTTATGCCTTTTGGGGTCGTGAGTGCGCTCTGAGAGTGACAGTCAAACACCACTATTCGATCAGATAAGAGAAGCGCAGGGAATCGAACCCCGGATTTTAGCGTTTTAAATCCGTAGACTTACTGCTGTCCCACCGGGGGGACATGTAAAATATTTGGATTCGAAGAATTTAATGGTACAGAGAATACTTCACTAGTGCCTGGTGCGGGTTAGCCCTGTGGTAGGGTTCTGAATTTAGGATCCGAAGAATTTAATGGTACAGAGAATACTTCACTAGTGCCTGGTGCGGGTTAGCCCTGTGGTAGGGTTCTGAATTTAGGATCCGAAGAATTTAATGGTACAGAGAATACTTCACTAGTGCCTGGTGCGGGTTAGCCCTGTGGTTGGGTTCTGAATTTAGGATCCGAAGAACCAGGTTTGATTCCGCACAATATCACAAAATATTCCCCTCATTTAAGCTGTGTGTGTGCGTTATAAGGGCGGCATTCAGTTCTTTATTGCTGGTGGTGAGTGGTGTGGTGCTGCTGATGGATGCCTTTCATCTGGTCAGTAGTTCAAAATTATAGGCGATGGTAGATAGACTTAGTAGCTTTTACACAAACACAAACACGAATTCAACAATGTCGTTTTTCAGTTCATTACTAATAATGGTAGCTACAGATTTCCGTATTGGGCAGTCAGCTGTTAAGTTCGTAATAAAACTATATTATAGAAAATTTCGGCGAAATATATTTTTAATATGCAAAAGAGAGAAAATAATGTTTGTTTGTTTGTTTGTAATTAAGCACAAAGCTACACAAGGGGCTATCTGTGCTCTGCCCACCACGTGTATCGAAACCCGGATTCTAGCGTTATAAGTCCGCAGACATACCGCTGTGCCACTGGGGGGGGGGGGCAGAAAATAATGTCCGCAGTGTAAAAAAAAAAATGATACCACTGTTAAGGAGAGAAATTAAACAGAACAAAATTAAACCACATTGCCCAACTTTCGCAATGACAACTACTTGCGAATAAAAATAAAGAACGCGCCTTTTTATATGGCGAAATACTCTGTTTAAATCAAACAAAGTGGTGAACAGGAGGTGGAAGTGGAGACAAGAAATGGAGGCACATGAACCTTCAGTGGCATTTACTTTACTTTAGGCTCTTTGTTACTTCTTTTGACACGCCACGTTATCTTTACACAACTGAAGCATGTTTTGTTGAAATTTGTTTTTACTATTTTTAACACTGTTGAATGTTTTTTACTATTTTTAACACTGTTGAATTTTTTTACTATTTTGAACTTTGTTGAATGTGTTTTACTATTTTTAACACTGTTGAATGTTTTTTACTATTTTTAACTCTGTTGAATGTGTTTTACTATTTTTAACACTGTTGAATTTTTTTACTATTTTGAACTTTGTTGAATGTGTTTTACTATTTTTAACACTGTTGAATGTTTTTTTACTATTTTTAACTCTGTTGAATGTGTTTTACTATTTTTAACACTGTTGAATGTATTTACTATTTTTAACATTGTTGAATGTTTTTTACTATTTTTAACATTGTTGAATGTTTTTTTACAATTTTAAACACTGTTGAATGTTTTTACTATTTTTAACATTGTTGAATGTTTTTTTACAATTTTAAAAACTGTTGAATGTTTTTACTATTTTTAACACTGTTGAATGTTTTTTTTACAATTTTAAACACTGTTGAATGTTTTTACTATTTTTAACACTGTTGAATGTTTTTACAATTTTAAACACTGTTGAATGTTTTTACTAATTTTAAACACTGTTGAATGTTTTTACTATTTTTAACACTGTTGAATGTTTTTACAATTTTAAACACTGTTGAATGTTTTTTACAATTTTAAACACTGTTGAATGTTTTTACTATTTTAACACTGTTGAATGTCTTTTCAGTTGAGCAACTGTCTCCTCGTTTCAACAATGTTGTAGTTCTATTCAACAAACTACGCGCTAATATGGTTATTACTTCGTTTACTCGCTGAAATGATAGTTCATAAAATTATACAGAAGAAATATATTTTTAAATCACGCACTAATCCCAAAGTACAAACGTGCACAAGAGTTTGAAGAAACAACTCCTATTTATATGACGACTGTAGACTCAGAACGGTATTCCCGAGAGAAATGCCGTGGACGTCATTTATCTTCGCTTTTTTGGCATGTTATGGGCGTCAGCGTTCTAATAACTAAGTAACTAATAACAATGCAAGTTCATGAGATGGATGAAACGTACAAGTAATTTGTACAAAGGATTCGTTTTTTTTCTTCTGTTTACACTGCCGCTAATGCAGTAAAGTAGGCTGTGTTTTGGTGTTTACTAGGTCAAACAATAATGTTTTCTGATACCGGAATGTCATTTCCGTTCCACTTTTCTGTCTTTTTGCCTCTTCCTTTATTCTACAACTTCTTTATTATATACCTTTGATTCCTGTAATATTTAAGATCGAAAATGGCCATTCTCGGTTTTCAAAAATGGTCGCTTTACCATAGAAATATATAAAAGGCCCAATTCATTAAAAATGAACTGAATTTTTTGACACTCGACTTGGGATAGATCGAAAGGTTTTAGAAATTCGCGTTTATGAAAGTTAACTGGATTCCGCTGGGGCCTAAAATCTCAAGAGCTAAAGCGATCGCAAATAGTCTTACAATTTGTCTCGTCGTTACACACAAAATACTTATATGTTTGTGCCTCAGAAACACGTGCGCTCCCTTTTTCTCTCTCTCTCCGTGCAAATAAGTGTGGAAATCCTATTACCTTACCTTTCTTGGGGTCACATCTCTTAAGTTTTGTATCGATTACAAAAGAAATACTTCGGACTAAGATTCCTTTTTTAATGAGTGTACGTGAATTTCGTTAGGCTAAAGCTGCAAGAAATACTTTATCAAACTAGAGGGACACTCAGTAGAGCGCATGCCTCCGCCACGCATCGTTGATTATATTCGGTCCTAAAAAATACGGAAATCTGTCCGTATGTCTGTCGTTATCAACAGACACGGACTATTTTTTGGCAGATCATATTTAACTGAATTACAGAGCAAATATAATTGGTCCCCATGTCAACAGATATGGATTTTATTTGATTTTTGTGACCTTGATGTGATCTTTCCCTTTGACCTTGACCCTCCGAAAGCTAATAACTTCTAAGTTGGTTTATAGTCCAAATGTATACCAACTTTCGTTCAAGTTCATTCAGCCGTTATCGAGAAATCTTGCTTACAAACAAACACATACACACAGGGGTGAAAACATAACTTCCATGCGCCTTCAGTGGTGGATGTAATTAAGAAGTGAAAAATAAAGAATTCAATACAGTCACATGTCTAATTTTTCTCATGTTACTTATTTTCTCTCCAAAGTCCATATTCCAGAATATTTTCTGAAAACTACTAACTTATTTAATGGAAAGTTCAGTAGGCTGGCATGAAAATAACGCTCGCTTCATCTTTTAGTTTTAAGTAGTTCCGCCTCCAGGTTTCCTTAATGGAGGAGGGGGGAGGACATATACTAAAATTAGATTAAATAGACAGAATTAGCTTGGTGGGGAGGGCCAACGACATTTTGGAGGACGGCCCCTGACTCGTCCATCATGTTTTTAAGATGTGAACCGATAAAAAAAAACCGTTGTGAACGCTTGTTTAGTTTTAAATGCTTCGCCTAAGTCTTAGTTTTAAAACTACATAAGTCTGATTATAAGAAGCACGTAAGTGTTCCTGATGTTTTTTGGGTTTTTTTTCTGCCAACTATAAGTTTATGGTAGGTTCATTTATCATCTGAAATCTTAATAACAACTTTAACCCTATTCCTGTCCTGTGTATCACATGTGATTCACAAGACATAATGCTAAAACGCCCGAGTTTCAAATGTATTATACAGCTATATTTACTTTATATACAGATGATGATCGTGAACGTGGCAATAGGAACTGGTAGTTTTGGTTCAACGTATGAGATTAGAAGAGAGCTTCATGTGAGCACCACATGTGGCGCTCAAAGCGCATGTGAATGATGATATGTTAAGTTACTTTCAATCAAAAAGAAGATGTAAACCTAGGATAAATACAATAGTTTTTTAACGAATTCTTTATATTTTCATTACCCATTACGCCAACTTTCCAATAAATGAATAATGGGTATGTAGTCAAATAAGCGTATCCATAAAAACCATTAAATGACCTAAAACAGGGAAAAGGTTAGTATATATTATTTTGGAAGGATTTAAATCTATAATTCTTTTCTGGAGTATCCATTCTTCTCGTATATGCAGTTTTGTGTTACGGTGTACATTAACATTAGATGTAAAAACCCAAGTGGATTCAACAGTACCTCCGTGGTATGAATATATATATACACTGACTGTTACACTTATACTTTCTCACTTTCTACCATCACTGATCGACTTTTAGCGTGTCGTTCGCCAGTGGCTTTTCAGCGACTTTTAAAGCAATAAACTTCAATTAGTTGTTGTTTTCTTAATGCACGGCTACATAATGGGATATCTGTACTCTGTCCACTGCGGGAACTCAAAACCCTAGATTTTATTGTTGTATGTCCGTAAACTTACTGCTGTCTGACAGGGAGACCTTAATGAATATTACAACATGTATGATTACTTTAGTGCTAAATGGATGTAAAAAGTTTCTGGAATTTCAAATATCGTCCCAAACTGTGTATCTGAAGTTCCGTGGTTCGCGTCCCCCATACCGCCAAAATAATTTTTTCACGCATACACAAATATATCCATACATTTATACACACACGCATATATATATATACACACACACACACAGATATTAATCACGCTCTACAACAACGATCTGCGTATGCTATACAGTTGCCGCTGACAGCACAAATAACATATTTAGCACTTACATATTTGTTTCACGACGCATTCCAGCCCATTCTGCAGTGCAATGCTATCCGGGTAGACTTGTGACTGGAGATATATGTCCAAAGAATGATATTCATATAGCGAGATTGTTAAACAATGTAGAACCAAAAGTTTTGTTTGTTTGTCGCTAAGCACAAAGCAGCACAATGGGCTATCTGTGCTGTATCCACAACCGGTATCGAAACCCGGTTTTTATTGTTATAAGGTTTCAGACTTTTACCGCTGAGCCACTGGGAGGACAAGGGGCACCAAGATAATTTGGTGCAACGCTTTCACTTGCAAGAATAAAGGCTCTGGTTACGAAAGAGAGCCCTCCAAGCTAAAAAAAAAAAAACTATTATGATGAAGTTTGGCGTATCTTCTGTTCGACCACGTATCTGTCAAGTCCCCTAATGCTTTGGGTCAGCTTAAGCTTGATACAAGAAGTCAACTTCAATGTATTGTGGAAGGTTTGTTTGTTTGTGTGAAGTTAAGCACAAAGCTACACAATGGGCTCTCTGTGCTCTGACCACCACGGGTATCGAAACCCGGTTTCTAGCGTTGTAAGTCCGCAGACATACCGATGTGCCGCTGGGGGGCATTGTGGAAGGTATATGTAAAGTTCTTCGAGATGAGTGGTCTAAAATTGACCTTTATAAAGGCTTCTTACAATGGAAAGTGCGTTGTCGAGCAATATAGTATATACAATAATGGTCTTCAGAATAATTGAGATGGGTGGAGAAAGTAGCTCCAAGGGCAGACTGGACAAGGGTCATTCTTTTAAAACGTGGTTAATTCTCGGTACGTAATAGCGCTTTTCAACAAACAAGGATAAACTTTACCAAAATATAACAGAAGGAAAATCTCACTTACATAAGTTAAATATTCTTCTCTCTATCTAGTTCTACGGTGATTCAGTGGTAGGCTTGAGGGTTTTAACGCTAAAATTCGAGGTTTGACACCTTGGTGGACACAGCGCTGACAGTCCATTTTGTAGCCTTGTGCTCAAACAATCACCTCTGTCTATGCACTAATTGCTCGCCATTTCCACCGTGGGGGCATTTGTTGTAAAGTGATGGTCAATCCCATTATTCGTTGGTAAAAGAGTTACCCAATACTTGGCGGTGAGTAGTGTTGACTATTTGACTTTTCTCTAGTCTATCGCTCATAAATAGGGACGGCTAATGCAATTAGCCCTCGTGTAACTTTGCGCGAAATTCAAAACAAACAAACAAACAAAAAATCATGGGAGTAAGAGGTCAAGGCTGAACCTGAACCTCCGGGTCCAAAACATGGACTGAATCCGATCACAACATCGAGTCTAACTTTATAGACAAACAACTAGGCATCGTAGTTTGCTAATTTCTATAACTTAAACCAATTTTTTACACTTATACACTAGGTAATAATGAAAGAAATTATCTTTATCTTCCTCTTGTTTTCTTGGTTCATAGAAGTTTTTTTCAGTTTCACAGAAATTCTTTTTTTTTTCCAGATTACAGTACGTGAGTTGTTATGGTTGATATGAGATCGTTAGTTCCTTCAGCCTTTCAATGCTGACCTTTTTCTTCACTTTCAGTTATAAACCAATTCTGTACAAGACAACGAAATATTATTTTTTTCATTTTGAGGACGATTTCCATGGTTAAGTCTGACTCTTCCAGGAACCTCCCAGTGGCACAGCGGTATGTCTGCGGACTTATAACGCTAGGAACGGGGTTTCGATACCCGCCACGGGCAGAGCAGAGATAGCCCATTGTGTAGCTTTGTGCTTAGTTACAAACAACTGTTCGTGTAACTTTAAACAAAATCGTTTTCCTTGTTGTTGTTACTCTTTAAACATCGTACTTCAAACAAAATCATTTTTCTTGTTGTTGTTACTCTTTAAACACCGTACTTCAAACAAAATCGTTTTTCTTGTTGTTGTTACTCTTTAAACACCGTACTTCAAACAAAATCGTTTTTCTTGTTGTTGTTACTCTTTAAACATCGTACTTCAAACAAAATCATTTTTTTTGCTTTGTTATTCTTTAAACACCGTACTTCAAACAAAATCGTTTTTCTTGTTGTTGTTACTCTTTAAACACCGTACTTCAAACAAAATCGTTTTTCTTGTTGTTTTTACTCTTTAAACACCGTACTTCAAACAAAATCGTTTTTCTTGTTGTTGTTACTCTTTAAACACCGTACTTCAAACAAAATCTTTTTTTTTTGCTTTGTTATTCTTTAAACATTGTATGATTTAATTTTTTTATACTTTGAAAAAGTTGCTTGAATGATTTTATTGCTTGGGAAATCTTAAGTTTCGTCCCCCGGTGGGTTAGTGGTAACTTTACAGACTTACAGCTGTAGAATTCGCGGTTCGTTCCCCACGATGGACTAAACGCAGAAAACTCATTGTGTAGCTTTGTAATAAAACAAACTTCATTATCTCCAACTAATGTATGTATATTTCTTATCAAATGAATGAACCAGCTGAGATATACGTACCTTTTTCCTTTTTCTATAGCGCTACCTGGTAACAGAAGAGTGATATAAATGCAAAACGAAATTCGAGAAACTTGTTCATTTTCTCTTTTTTTATTTTTTTCGCTTAATAGAGAAGAGTAACTAGAATAAAAACTGAAAGTCAAAATAACATGAACTATTTATTGACAAATATCAACCAATGTTTATTTGTTTTTCTAGAGCAACGCCACAATGAGTTATCTGCTGTGTACACCTCGGGGAATCGAACCCCGGATTTTAGCGTTGTAAGTCCGTAAACTTTCCGCTGTCCCGCTAGGAGACGTATTTTATCTTAAAAATTCTCGAAAGTAATGCTGCTTATAGAAATTTAAACGATTCACTCAATCGATCACTGTTAAAAGCTAAACAATATGTTCAGTTTTAGTTTTTATTTGTTAAATATAATTACAACGGTGAATATTGCAAGAGATGCTTCAGACAAATGATTGATTGGAGCTGTCCGATCTTTCCGAGTTTTTCAGTGGTTCACATGTAGCTGGAAATCAACCGAGAGAGCAAACTTAAAACCTCAACTCAGTAGTTGCATACGTATTGGCCCGGCAATCTGAGGGTCGCAGGTTCGAATCTCCGTCCCGCCAAACATGCACGCCCTTTCAGCCGTGGGGACGTTATAATGTGACGGTCAATCCCACTATTCGTTGGTAAGAGAATAGCCCAAGAGTTGACGGTGGGTGGTG
>NW_013666877.1:21730-23040 GCF_000517525.1 Limulus polyphemus | reverse complement strand
TCTCGTGTAACTTTGCGCGAAATTCACAAACAAACAAGCATACGTACTGGTAGCGATTTGGCAATTCAATTTTTTCTTACCTCAAAAGAGAGCACACGTAGGTGACAGAAACGTCAACTGTCAAATACTTTATAAAGTCATGTTTCACGCCCCCTATGCGTGCTACCCTTGGAATTACATTCTCCAAGGTCAATCGCGTTCAGTTTGATGGCCACAGCTTCCATTGTAACAAGCTTCTAAGAAAGGAGGACAGGTCACTCTCTGACCATATGCCTTTACAAGTGTTACAGAGACTGTCCACTGTTCGTGGACGTCGGCTTCCCAGGTCACGTTCAAGCAAAGTTCATTGAAGCTGCATCTGATAACTTGACAAATATGTGGTTGAATAGATGGTGTTGTGGTTCCAGTTTTCATGAAAGTTTTCATTGAAGCTGCATCTGATGACTTAACAAATATGTGGTTGAATAGAGGTTGCCATGATTCCAGTTTTCATGAAATCAGTCGTTAATTTTAAGGTGTGGCTAACCATCGTCAACTTCAAGTTCCTATTTCTTGTCTTATTGACGTTGTTCTTGGTTGACATTTGTTTCGGAACCCGTTGTTGGTGTAAACGCTCTGTCTAAGTGAGTTTTTCCATATTTACACTGATGACTCACTTCTTCAAAATATAGTGTACTAAGGTTCCACATCGTTTAATAATCTTCTTGTAGAAATATTTCTCTTCTGAAAAGATGGTTTTTGTATTGGTCCAGCCATAACCTTATCCATGGCCGCAAATCAAATATGTATGGGTGCTAAACATGTAACTCTGGTGTCTATGGCTTGTAATATTTATGTCAAGACACCACTGCGTCTGCATATGCATATCGTTCTTATAAAATGTGATCAACGCTTCATACTCTGTATGGATAAGTCTTATTCACATAGTTAACAGTAAAAGGCCTATAGTGTATATATACACGCAAGTTACACATTTAAAAAACGGTTAACAATTGTGTATATTGCATACAGTAAACCACGTTAAAGACTCAATAATCTTCTATGCTCATACTCAAGATTTCACTGAAAAAACTCGAGAAAAAAGTTCATAACAGAATTATACTGAAGTCGCTTTTTTGTAGCCAGCAACAGAATTATTTTGATGTCGCCTTATTTTAGCCAGCAACAGAATTACTCTGAAGTCACGTTATTGTAGCCAGCAACAGAAATACTCTGAAGTCACGTTATTGTGGCCAGCAACAGAATTACTCTGAAGTCACGTTATTGTAGCCAGCAACAGAATACTCTGAAGTCACGTTATTGTAGCCAGC
>NW_013666877.1:17271-20735 GCF_000517525.1 Limulus polyphemus | reverse complement strand
GCATAACGTTTTGTGAAAAATCTGTACGTGATGGAGAAAAATGGATATCATTTTCAGATTCAGCATACAGGAATTACTGTAGAACATGTAAAAATTTCAAGACAATAAAACCATTGCAGACCTGTGTTATCAGTCTTTTTTGAAGTTAAAAATTTAGAGACAATAAAACCATTGCAGACCTGTGTTATCAGTCTTTTTTGAAGTTAAAAATATAAACGAGAGAGTTACAGTCAAAGTGACTTGACTGAACTTCGGTGAAGTTATGTAGTTACGAAGCTTTTTACGTGAAGACTAAACTCGTTGGTGACGGTGTTTATAACCGTTACATAGTTAAACTACGTTATACGCATCCAATAAAATGATACTTTTATAATAGGTTTTAACCGGTCGTTTCATTTTCTAGTGTGATCACTTAACATCTCTCAGAAATATTAAAAAGTACGAATTGAAATGATACATTTTTGTACAACATTATAATAAGTGTACTTCGGCTTGCATGTTTTCAAAACATCTATCAATCTATGTTTTAGCAGCTTGCTGCGCCATGATTATCTGCGCTATGTGCATCGGCGGGTTCGAGCCCCAAATCCAAGCATACTGCTGAGCCACAGATGAACATATATCCATGTGATACTCATTGTACAAGAATTAGATGCTGTCTTTCACTTGTACACTACTTTTCCAGTCTCTTTTATGATTGTAAATGATTAAAGAGGTTAATAGTAAACGCGAATTTCGGCGGAATTAAGTTACCAGAAATTAAATTTAGATTAATCGTATTCACTTTCTTTACAGTTCGAAAATGTGGACTTAACCTTTGAAGGTTTCGTCGACTCAAAATTTTCAAAACTACGAACATAACGCTTCGTTCAAAATGAACCCTGATTGTAACGGCATGTTCACTTTAGACCGTTACAGTATTTATCATAACTAAGATTCCTCAGGCTAAAACGATGCCAAGATATGACATTATGAGATAGACATAATTTCCTACAATGAAAAGTTCTTTGAGCGACAAGTAGAGGTTGTCTTTAGAGTTTTCTTTTAAAATATCGCCATAATTGTACTCGTGTTATTTCGTGAAGTTGAGAAAGTAGCAAACTAATTAGATACATAATATTTTAAATAAAAATCGGGGATTAGTGACTCACCTGCCAGGACAAAGAAGAGAACCAACGGTGCTCTGCGAAGGGTGGATGGTTTCATGTTGAACGCAACCCTGGTAGCAGTTTTCCTTTCTTCTCTAGATTAGAAGTGAAACCTTTCTGGTCTTCTCACCTAACTTTGATCTACCGACACGAAGTCCTGAGTCTTGTCTAGTTGCTGTGTGATTGTAGTTTGGTCAACGGCGCGTGAGTCTGTCTATCTATGATATTCCGTGGTAGGCACCTCCTCCTCCTGTTATATATCACGCTCCGCCTAGCTAGTGGCTCAGCGAAAACCAACGTCACCTGGCTTAAACCCACGCAGTTTTTATATATATTTTTTGGTATTTCAGATGCGGATAACTGAAGTTCACGATATTAGCAAAGACTTCTTTAATACAGCGATAGAGATGCGTGGGTGAGAAAAATGAGGTCGTTGAAATTTGCAAAACGGAGACGCTTTCATTTTTAATCCTTCTGTAATGAAACAGGCCGCCAAACCCAACTTAACAGCTACTTATTGTGTCGGGCCGTGAATCCAAACTTCTGTGATTCGCGCCCAGTTATCGCTCCCTCCAAAAAAGAAAAAAAAATCGCTCTTCGTACTTTGGGGCCGAGGGAGCGTTATAGGAGTGATGGTCAAATCCCACTATTCGATTAGGGTAGCCCACGAGTCGAGTAGCTGCCTTCACCCTAGTCGTCACGTACTTTTACATGAGATTCAACAAAGACAGAAAGAAAGCTGGGTAATGTCTTTGTCTCTTAGCCTTCAACTGAACGCAACAAATTAAGAAAGTTAAAATTGTCCAACTTCGCAAGAAACGTTCATTTCTATCATTTCCTATATATAAACTAACCCAAATTTGGAACACGTCATAATGTCCGTCATTGCTTAGTTTTTGATGTAGAGATAAGCACTGTTCCCAATTTACTAGCATTAGTTTTTCCCGTAGTGCTTTTCGATATTTGTCAAACTTTGTGTTTAATTACTTCAGTGGGCTTATATGATTATTGAAGTCACAGTGTCTTACTCAGTGGCGTAACTACAAAAGATTCTCTCCCTTCTGCTCAAGAAGTATACGGGGGATGCGGCGGCATACTTACGCCACTGGTCTCACTACATATTACTACACAAGTTTGTTTTGAGCAAAACAAACCAATCTAGTCACAATAAGACGAAGTAGTCTATTGTAGATTGTATACATAATCTTTTCGTCAATATTTTTACATACAGTAAAAACAACAATAAAAGTTTATCATTATTACAGAACGAATTGTTTGTGCCTACGGAAACTGAAGAGAATATACTTTCAAGGAAAAGAAAAGTTACAAATTTGTTTATCTAAACCTGTTTTTTTTTATCTTTCTAATAATTTGTTCTAATGATAACAAAAAAATAAAAATATCTTTGGAATGTAATCGTATAGAAAAAAGAGATATAGTTAGTCTTTAATTAAAAAGTAAGAATATAAGCTTTACATTTATCATGCATTATTGGACAGGTGGTTAGGGCGCTCGACTTGCAATTTGGGGTTCTATTCCTTGTCCCACCAAATATATTCGCCCTTTCAGTCGTGGGGGCGTTATAATGTGACGGTCAATCCCACTATTCGTATTTCGCTGCTAAATTAGTGACGGCTAGGGTAGATAGCCCTCGTGTAGTTTTGCGCGAATTTCAAAACCAACCCATCTGCCGTTAGGTCGCTTTATTAATCAATCGGCGACCCCTCCCCCTTCAAGTTGGCGCCCTGTACGAAAACACTACTCGCACTTCCCACGACACAGACCTGGTTTGTTTGTTTTCGGATACTGATGTACAAATACTTGAGGATTATCTGTGTTAACCATCCCTAATTTACCACTACCTCACCTCCAGTGGATGGATCTTCACCAAATTTGTTTTGGGGGTTCATTGGGTCCATGGGAAGATGCATAAAAATGTTCCTTTTTGCATTGTGCGGTTTTTATCACTACTTCTCCCTTATTGATGGATCTTTCTGTGGATGGATCTTCACCAAATTTGTTTTGGAGGTTCATTGGGTCCGTGGGAAGATGCATAAAAATGTTCCTTTTTGCATTGTGCGGTTTTTATCACTACTTCTCCCTTATTGATGGATCTTTCTGTGGATGGATCTTCACCAAATTTGTTTTGGAGGTTCATTGGGTCCATGGTAAGATGCATAAAAATGTTCTGTTTTGCATTGTGCAGTTTTATCACTACTTCACCCTTATTGATGGATCTTCACCAAATTTCTTTTGGAGGTTCATTGGGTCCATGGGAAGATGCATAAAAATGTTCTGTTTTGCATTTTGCGGTTT
>NW_013666877.1:12118-17116 GCF_000517525.1 Limulus polyphemus | reverse complement strand
TTTTGCATTATGCGGTTTTTTTTCACTACTTCACCCTTATTAATGGATCTTTCTGTGGATGGATCTTCACCAAATTTGTTTTGGAGGTTCATTGGGTCCGTGGGAAGATGCATAAAAATGTTCCTTTTTGCATTATGCGGTTTTTTTTCACTACTTCACCCTTATTGATGGATCTTACTGTGGATGGATCTTCACCAAATTTGTTTTGAGGGTTCATTGGGTCCATGGGAAGATGCATAAAAATGTTCCTTTTTGCATTGTGCGGGTTTTTTTCACTACTTCACCCTTATTGATGGATCTTACTGTGGATGGATCTTCACCAAATTTGTTTTGAGGGTTCATTGGGTCCATGGGAAGATGCATAAAAATGTTCCTTTTTGCATTGTGCGGTTTTTTATCACTACTTCCCCCTTATTGATGGATCTTCACTATATTTGGCATCATAGTTTGTTGGGTCCATGCTGAGATACCTGCAAGCTTGCGGTTTCACATTTTGTGTTTTACAGTTTTTATGGGTATTTTTTGCGTTTTTTACAATTACATATAAGGGAAGCAACTTTTCATGTCTTAAGATAACCTTTCATTAATCATGAATTTACATAACTTCCGTCCAGGGGACTGGTATTTCAGCTACTACAAAATAAAAATACTTACAACAGTAAATCTGTTTACGACCACTAAAGTCGAAAAACTTCAATACTTAAAGCCATGGGCGGAAACCTACCGTTGTGATTAAATAATAAAGATCTTGTTGAACGACTACCATTCTCCAATACTTGGAATTCATCTATGTAATGGATATTAGCCACTCAAAAAGTTTCAAACTTCAAGGGATCATTTCAAAATATATCCCATAATGCCTTAAATGAACAGCACGTTTTTCAACCTTGTGTCCTGTCTTCAAAAAGGTTAGTTTTCTAAAAATGAGAGCTTGGTTGATCCGTATATATAAGAGTTGCTATGATTATAATACCAGAAAATGTAGAAAACTTGTTTATGGAATTTCGTGCAGTTTCGCGCGAAGCTTCTCGAGCGTTATCCGCACTAACCAGCCCTAATTTCGAAATGATAAACTAGAGATAAGGCAGCTAGTCAACAGTCCTTCGCCAACCCTTGGACTGCTCTTTCCCTAACGAAAACTAGGATTGACCATTACATTATAAAGTTCTCACGACTGAAAGAACGAGCATGTTTCGTGACGGTTTTCAAACCCGCGACCCCGGAGGTTGCAAGTCGAACACTTTAACTAACAGACCATAACGGGCCACGAAGAAGGCCTGAAACAAAAAAATAAGATTAGAAAACATGGTCGTATTATATTAGGAAATCATTTTTAAAAACTTAGTTTTTAACTCTAAAATATTTGGGTTTATAAGTAAAAAACATTAAAAAAAACAAGAAACTGAAGGCAAAAATTTAGTTTTGGTATGTGTAAATAAAAACATTTGAAAGGCGTTTGTAACAAGTGATGTAGAAACTTCTTTTTTTTAAAAAGAATTTTCAGATATCATTTGCACATGAAAGCTATTGTTACTTAGCAACTAGAGATACTATACAACATATATGTTTGTTTTTCAAATTTTTGACGAATAGAAATTTAGAATCTCTAAATGAAAATTTTGGTATTTCTTTGGTCATCCGTAGCTGAATCCTAGAAGTCCCTGATTGGCGATTTGACGACCGTAACTGAACTCTAGAAGTCTCTTATTGGCCATTTGACGACCTAAAATGAATCCTAGAAGCCTCTTATTGGCCATATGACGATCTAAAATGAATACTAGAAGTCCCTGATTGGCCATTTGACGACTGTAACTGAATCCTAGAAGTCTCTTATTGGCCATTTGACGACCTAAGCTGAATCCTAGAAGTCTTTAATTGGCTATTTGACGACCGTAACTGTATCCTAGAAGTTTATGATTGGCCATTTGACGACCGTAACTGAATTCTAGACATCTCTTATTGGCCATTTGACGACTGTAGCTGAATTCTAGAAATCTCTTATTGGCCATTTGACGACTGTAGCTGAATTCTAGAAATCTCTGATTGGCCATTTGACGACCTAAGCTGAATCCTAGTAGTCTCTTATTGGCCATTTGACGACTTAAGCTGAATCCTAGAAGTCTTTAACTTGCTATTTGACGACCGTAACTGTATCTTAGAAGTTTCTGATTGGCTATTTGACGACCGTAGCTAAATTCTAGAAATCTCTGATTGGCCATTTCACGACCTAAGATGAATCATAGAAATCTCTGATTGGCCATTTGACGACCGTAAGTGGATCCCAGAAGTCTCTGATTAGCCATTTAGCGCAACCGTACAGGTTGAAAATTTCATTCCAGTTCCATTCTTCTTCTTTTTTCTTTTGTAAATAGAAATGTGTTAAGGTGACCAATCTCCAACAGTAAGTGAAAGATTGTTTTTTTTTACTGAAATCAAGCTAGTCAGAAAAAAAAGTAAATAATAAATATATTTTTTCGCTTCAACTATTTGATGTATAAAGAAGTAACAGTGACCAATTGGTCGGTCGGGTGTTAGCTTCCAATGGATAAGCTATAGTTCTCTGTAAAGAAATCTCATCACACACTTACATCTCAACTTAATAAGCTGACAAACCTCTCGGTAACGTTATTACATCCTGCGTGGTTGGATGTTGAGAACGATAAAACGTGCTTAAATGTTAAGAACAAGACGCTATATAAGGTAAAAATACTAGGTATGTAACTTACAGCGTCTACATCGACTTACGTGGAAGTCAATCTCTAAGGTTTGTGAAGCGAAACTCCCAACACGCGCAATGTTCTTCATATTTGTGACAAATATTTCTAAAAACAGTCTTGAGTTATTCTAGGATCACGTACTGAGATATTAACGGCGATATCTTGATACCGAAAAGACTCGTAAGATAATTACAATGCAGGAAAATGTTTTGTTTTCTCAACTATACTTTGAATTATTATAAGTAATTTGCTAATCGCCAAAGGAAAAATGTACCTTCATCGCTGAAAATTAGGGTAATGAATAACGAATGTTGATTATCGACAAGCATTTAACCAACGTTGACGACAAACTAACCATCGAGCTTCATTTTACTAATATAGCAGCTAATGTTTGGACGAGTAATTTGACGGCTAAACAATTATTAAAATGGCCAAGATAGTCATACTTACAATAATGCGGGCAACATAGAACATTGACATGGTGAACAATATATAAATAGCCGCAAAGAAAACAATACTATTGCTCTTCAAGACACTAACTTAAATTCATATCGTATTAAGCAACAATAATTTTAATGTGCACAGTAATATCTAGTGGTGTAATAAAGGTTACTGATATATGTATATCTTCCACATTTTGTGCTTTAAACTGGTAACCAATTCTGCGGGTAAATCAAAAGTTCTATTTATCTAATCAGCATTGTTGTACTTGTGTGTCGCATTATATCACAACAGAAGATATTTGGTGTTTTACATATTACTAGACCATTTTTTTCAACACCAAAAAAAAGTGTAATACTATTTACGCTTTGAGACAGTATGACAGTCTTTTTCTTTTATAATGTTAATAACATTGGTTTTCTATACTCTACACTTTCTCTTTATTTAAGAAAGTATTTTCAGATACTCCTTGAATTCTAAATAGAATAATAAAATTAAAGTTCTGATTAAAACTGTAAAACAAAATTAAAAGATGTCTGCCATAGAGACGAACATTAACATTGGTCTCAAAATTTGTAAAATGGTGTGCTGCCATCTGTTGGCTTGTGATTCGTCGTTACTATGTTGACTGAAATAGATAATGTTTCTTCTTGCTCTTACAGACAACCATTCAAATGTTTATTAGGTTTACATAAAAAAATGTTCAGGAGTATTTGTGTGCTAAGCCTTGGATTTGCATTTTAAGTACGTTTTCAGATACCTTTTAGTAAACGAGCAAACAATTTTTTAACTCATACATGAGCATACCTACCTTTCTCATTTTATGATAATGCTAGATGATCTTCCGCAGGGTCCCCGAAAGTGTCCTGTTTCAAGAGTAAACAAAACCAAAATTAAGAGTAACAAATATCTTTATTTCTTGCTTTTGAAGTTCATATGTTGTAGCCTACAGAGTGCATAATTCTTCTCGTGATTCATGGCAATTGCAACGTTAAGCGTCCCTTATGTGACGTTAGAGTCTACTGACCAACTGACAGGCAGCACACTACTGTTTAATGATGCAAGAAGTTAAAACAGGTAAATCCTCCAGGTGGCCCTGGGCACCCTTTCGGGAAAATTAAGTGGCGTAAATACTGTAATAGCTGCTTAAGTAAAGAAGTAAATGGTTCATTTACCAGCCATTTAGGACATTTTCAACATAAAAGTTTCGAATAAATTTCTGTTGTTTTGTAATTTATTTTAAGTGATAATTGTATTTATTTATTTATTTTAGCCATTTTACCAAAGCGAATTTCGTTCCACGTGAAAAGACTGTTTCGTGAGTTGTTCGTAAATAAACCAACCGGTTTGATAAAAAACAACAACGATAGGTTATATTGGGTGAAATCATATGTAATTTCACTTTACTAAATGACAGACAATTACAGCTTAGAGCTTTTTAAAAACTTAATAAACTAAAAAACAGGTTTATCGAATACTATCAATCTTGAAACGCACAATATTTGTTAAAATACACCAGTTTTTATACAGATAAATATTGCCAGCTATGTTTAGGAGTTAATTACTCTCCTATACAAAATACATCCATATAAAAATAAATGTTTACCATTTATGTTTAGAAGTTAATTACTCTCCTATACAAAAGACATCCATATAAAAATAAATGTTTGCCATTTATGTTTAGAAGTTAATTACTCTCCTATACAAAATACATCCATATAAAGATAAATGTTTGCCATTTATGTTTAGAAGTTAATTACTCTCCTATACAAAATACATCCATATAAAGATAAATGTTTGCCATTTATGTTTAGAAGTTAATTACTCTCCTAGACAAAAT
>NW_013666877.1:9086-11326 GCF_000517525.1 Limulus polyphemus | reverse complement strand
CACTAATACTGTACTTCATAGATCTTCATACACCACTAATACTGTACTTCATAGATCTTCATACACCACTAATACTGTACTTCATAGATCTTCATACACCACTAATACTGTACTTCATAGATCTTCATACACCACTAGTACTGTACTTCATAGATCTTCATACACCACTAATACTTTACTTCATAGATCTTCATACACCACTAATACTGTATTTCATAGATCTTCATACAACACTAATACTTTACTTCATAGATCTTCATACACCACTAATACTGTACTTCATAGATCTTCATACACCACTAATACTTTACTTCATAGATCTTCATACACCACTAATACTGTACTTCATAGATCTTCATAAACCACTAATACTGTAGTGACGCAGATATGTTTGAACAGGAACAATTCTATACGTATACCAAAGTCGTTATGTATTGATAACGTTGTTTACATCGTAAAAAACAGCTGACAGTTTCACTAGAACTTTAACCTCTGTCCAGGTAAAGATTCTCAAGAGTCAGCACACAAACAGGGTTAGACGTGACCTTGTGGTTAACTTGCCGGACTGTGAATCCGTAGGTCCACGGTTCGTATACTGTTGTCACAAAATCGCGCTCTACGTTCGGGCAGTGGGCGCGTTATAAGAATGACTGTCAAATCCCACTATTCGAATAAAGTTGTTAAAGAGTTGTGGTTTGTGGTGTTGATTGGCTGCCTTACTTCTAATATTTATACTAAAAACTAGAGACAAGTAGCGCAGTTAGCTCTTGGTAGTTTTGACCGAACATTCTGAAATGAAAAAAAGGACAGAGCCAGTTTTTATTCGTGTCTGACTCGTGGCCAAATCGAAAAAAAACAAAACAACACCCTCAGTTACTAAGAATCTTATCCAACAAGTTTCATTATAATAATTTATAATTCTTTCTTCAAAAAGGTATGTGCGTTTGTTTCTTGGCGGTGGTTTATAAAAACAACATTCCACTAAGATGTTGCTGTTTTTTTTTTTATCCATATCTTATCAAAGTTCAAGCGTCCAAAGTATTATACCCTAACATACGCATCTAACTATCAACAGGCCTGGCATGGCCTGGTGGCTAGGGCGCTCGACTCATAATCTGAGGGTGGGTTCAAATTCCCGTCACCGAACATGTTCGCCCTTTCAACCGTGGGAGCGTTATAACGTGACGGTCAATCCCACTATTCGTTGGTAAAAGAGTTACCCAAGAGTTGGAAGTGGGTGATGTTGACTAGCTGCCTTCCCTCTAGTCTATCACTGCTAAATTAGGGACGGCTAGTGCAGATATCCCTTGATTAGCTTTGCACGAACTTCAAACTAAACTATCAAGAAATTGTATTTAAATACTTGAAGTCCACAAATTAAATCGTAATGACACGAGCAAAAACTCGGTCGTCTTTGCTTCTGGCGATTCTTTGTTAAAGATAACGAACACAAGTTCGTGAATCATTTTGTAGCAGTAGCATGATAGAATTAGGCTGTTAAAGTGTTCTATTGCCTGGAATTACTTTTAGCCTCCGCGGTGCATCTGCTTGTGTTCGTTGGAGTAGGAACAAATAAACCCAGAACACCCTGTGATGATCCGAACTACGTCCTTAGCTTAGAGTGACAGTTGGATAAGTATAATCCAATTACATCGCAGCACTAAGTGTAAAAATAAGGATAAGTTAAAACAGAGGGAAGATTGTCAGCTTTTGGTTGCGATTTCCTCTTTTTACGCCCTTACGTAGCCAACTTAAAACATTGCATTGTTATTTTTCTTTGATCATTTTAGATAATGCACAATTTTTCCATACGAGTGACATCAAGTACGGATTTTGTAGAATATTGGTATTATAAAATACCTGTAGGAATAATTAGGGAAATTATTTAATAACAAAAACATTTAGATTTTTTTCTCATTTCGTTTATTTATTTCAGATGTTCGTATTAAACGTATTTTACTATTTTGCACCGAGTTTATAAAAACTATGTATATATGTCCTTGTACTTATAAGGTACCAGAAAATTTAATTGTTTGTTTGTTTTGAATATTCGCGCAAAGCTACTCGGGAACTATCTATGCCAGCCATCCCTATGTTTGATCTCATAAGCTAGAGGGAAGTCATCTAATGAACAGTACATCTCCAAGTCTAGGCCAATTATGGACCCTCGGAATCACAATCCGGCGCACTAACAACTAGGCCACACCATGTCCCATTAAAGTTGAAATGAATACATTCAT
>NW_013666877.1:5476-8086 GCF_000517525.1 Limulus polyphemus | reverse complement strand
ATGAGTGAATGTTTGTTTTTATGAAAGAGAATAGACGTTAGATTTCCATTTTTATTTTATTAAAAGTTATTAAAATTTACTAAATGCTTATCCGTAATCTTCTACTATTACTTATGGTATAATAAGAATTGGGTATACTATTTTGTGCACAAAATGATATAAAAAATGCGTAAAGTAAGTACACTGTAGTAAAACTGCAGTAAATAAAATAGAAAATATGCTGATTTTCCAGTTCTGGGCGTTTAGGATAGCAAGCTCCCCCTCATAACAAGCATGCTGTAATACAGTTTTATTCCTTCCTCCACTTTTTGCAATTTTTTTTTTATAGACGGTTTTGATGTGATTATGCGCGGGACTTTCTAACCGATAACCAAGTGGGAATTTGATGACTAAAACCTTGAATATTGCTCTGTCTTTGATGCACGCTAAAATGGTTGTATGTGAAACATTTGATTTTGTTTGGTTGTGTACGTTATTACCTCTTTCGACGAACTGATATTTTTCTTACTTTATAAAAGTGGCGAATATAGAAGGATCTTACTCAACACTAATATTCAGGTTTAATTGTACAGGCGATACAGTAACTGCACCAAGGTTTAATCGTGCAGGCGATACAGTAACTGCACAAAAGTTTAATTGTACGGGCAATACAGTAACTGCACCAAGGTTTAATTGTACAGGCGATACAGTAACTGCGCCAAGGTTTAATTGTAAAGGCGATACAGTAGCTGCACCAAGGTTTAATTGTACAGGCGATACAGTAACTGCACCAAGGTTTAATTGTACAGGCGATACAGTAACTGCACCAAGGTTTAATTGTACAGGCAATACAGTAACTGCACCAAGGTTTAATTGTACAGGCAATACAGTAACTTCACCCAGGTTTAATCGTACAGGCGATACAGTAACTGCATCAAGGTTTAATTGTACAGTAACTTCACCAAAAGCATTATTCTATTCTCTCAATGAGATAATATGATCAAAGTTTATCAGCTTGTCCGAAATAACAAAAGAGCGACGAAGTTAAACTATTGAAACAAGATCATCCAAGATAAACTGAAACTGGCGAGAAGTACAAGTTATCTAGTCTCACATCTCTGACGGTTACCTGAGAAGACTTTACAGAAAACATATGAGTTTTTATCGATATTATGAATTAAATATGTTTTTCTGGCCAAACTATTGTAGAATACATTAATTTGTAATCTTTTATTTGATTATTTTATAACCTTTTCTCTCTGTAATAGTTACGGCTTAGCGTGGCTAGCTTGTTTGTACTGTACATACGAGGGTTCATGGTTCGTGGTCCGTTGTCGTAAAAGCGTGCTGGGTAATAATTAGCCCAAGAGTTGGCATTGGATGCTATTGAATGATTGTTGTTCCACAAGACGTGAGAATAAAAATTTGGACAAATGATAATAAAGAATAAATTGAGAAGTCTAAATGAAAACCTTCTCTAGTCTATTTTGTGCGACGTTTCGAGCAGACGCTATTCGTCAGGCAGTAAAGACCGTGTTGCATTGGAATTAGGCTCAGAAAAAAAATAATGTAGACTCTTGAAACAAATATATATACAAGATCATCCAAAATAAGTTAAAACTAAGCCTAATTCCATTGTAACACGATCTTTATTGCCAGACAAAGGGCGTCTGCTCGAAACCTCGCACAAAATAAACAAGAAAAAGTTTCCATTTTAGACGTGTCAGTTTATTCCTTATTATCATTTATCCATTGGATGCTCTTTTTAACTCAAAATTAGGGGCGTCTATGCACGTATGACCCTTTGCGTAGGTTTGCACGAAAACTCTAAAACAAATTGTAATAGTATCAAATTGTTTTGATTATGTGTTTATTATCGTCATAAGTGTATCTTTAGAGGCAGATATTTCAATTCCTTTTTACAAACAGGTTTATTTTTGCGTCATGTGCTGGTATGTTTTCCTAAAGACATTGACTATGCTGTCCCTCTTTTATGTTGATTCTCAAGTCATTGGGAGATTCCTACTACAAATATCTAACCGACGAGTTTGCTGGAATAATAGTAGTAATAAGGTCATACAGACTTTTCAAAATAGGAGGCTGTTGAATAACAAGATGATAAACAAATAGGTCCCTTCTCGGAATTAAAGGCAAAGTAATTCCTGAAAATTATCCAAGTTAAGTTTTTACAAAACGTAGACCCACAACTGTCACACATGAAGAAAAACGAGCATTTCTAGAAAAGATCGCAAAACGTGTTCCATAGTATATTAAATGGATCAACTGTTTGAAAAGTTTGTCTATAGAAAAGCCTATAGTATCGTCAAACATAACCAATAAGAGCCATCAGAGAGATTGCATACCCTCGCCCCGCCGTTCCTTTTCGAGATTACATGCGTTTATATTTGATAACTTCACATTTAACCTTCGAAAACTCAGAAAATCCTTCTCAGCCCCAGAATGACCAACGATCCGGATCATTTTCTGTAGTGTGATGAAGAGTCTCAACCTTAATGTGCCCATTAAATTTGGTACAAATCAGATCACACTTTACAGAGTTATTAACCCAAAACCGCGAAAAACCCATTATAAAAAATGCTTCAAATTGTTCCAGAATCTGGAGTCAGATTT
>NW_013666877.1:0-4512 GCF_000517525.1 Limulus polyphemus | reverse complement strand
CTAGTATCCACAACAATAACCAATAAGAGCCATCAGAGAGATTGCATACCCTCGCCCCGCCGTTCCTTTTCGAGATTACATGCGTTTATATTTGATAACTTCACATTTAACCTTCGAAAACTCAGAAAATCCTTCTCAGACCCAGAATGACCAACGATCCGGATCATTTTCTGTAGTCTGATGAGGAGTCTCAACCTTAATGTGCCCATTAAATTTGGTACAAATCAGATCACACTTGACAGAGTTATTAACCCAAAACCGCGAAAAACCCATTATAAAAAATGCTTCAAATTGTTCCAGAATCTGGAGTCGGATTTAAACCCAGACCAAATTTGGGGAGGACTGTCCCATACTGACTTCCCATCTTGTGTAAAAGTCTTGTATACATCGGCCTATTAGTTTTCAAGATACGCGCGCAGAAACACAGACAGACACACGCACACACACGACTCCGATTGCAATACCCTCGCCCCGTCCCCCTCCGGGGGAGTGGGTAATACTCATGGTTAAAACAAGAGAGGTATCTACATTAGATTATGGTACATTAAGAGAAAGCATATTACTGTTAAATCATGTTGTAACAACGTGTTATTATTATTTTTATTTGTCTTGCCATAAAACAAAGGTTTTTACATCTTTACACGTTCTTTACACAATCGTTAAACCTACAACGATACCACATTCACGAAAATTATAACTCGTAAAGGATCTCTCTATTGATCATTGAAATTCTCTCATATCTATCCAAACCCGGATCTCTCTATTGATCATTGTCTTTCTCTCATATCTATCCAAACCCGGATCTCTCTATTGATCATTGAAATTCTATCATGTCTATCCAAACCCGGATCTCTCTATTGATCATTGTCTTTCTCTCCTGTCTACCAAATCCAGGATCTCTCTGCTGGTCATTGACATTCTATCATGTCTACCCAAACCCACAGAAGAAAATAGGCATGCAATGCACAATCTGGGTGTGTTGACATTCAACCCATGGATACTGAAATAAAAATTTTGTTAACACACCTTTCTATGAAGCCACTGTTAATAAAAAAGTTGCTTTTGCAAATAATAAGATAAATATTTATACAAGGTAAGTCTAGTGTGTTCCACATGCATTGATGTCGTATGAAGTTTCTTAAATTCCTTTTTAGTCTATGTACACAGAGCCAAATAAGAAAAAAAAACGTAGCTAACCAAAGATACATAGCAAACAAACAAGCTACCTAGCAACCAAATAAAGATACTTAGCAACCAAACAAAGACACTTAGCAAACAAACAAAGATACTTAGCAGCCCAACAAAGATACTTAGCAATCAAACAAAGACACCTAGCAGCCAAATAAAGATACTTAGCAACCAAACAAAGATACTTACTTAGCAACCAAACGTAGATACTTAGCAACCAAACAAAGATACCTAGCAACCAAATAAAGCTACTTAGCAGCCAAACAAAGATATTTAGCAACAAACAAAGATACCTAGCAACCAAATGAAGCAACTTAGCAATCAAACAAAGATACTTAGCAACCAAATAAAGATAGTTAGAAACCAAACAAAGATACTTAGTAACAAAATAAAGATACATAGCAACCAAACAAAGACACTTCAGCAGCCAAACAAAGATACATAAGTCTTATGTTTTTATCTGTTTATAAGAACATCTAAGTCACAAAAAATATCATTTTGTCCTGGAATTTCTCCACCCAAGAGATCTTAGATCTACTTGCAACTGACAGTAGGAAGGAAGGTGTTCTCCTATGTGTGTCAGCTCAACATCGTACTGCTTGTTATTGATGAATTTGCTTACACACGTAAACTCCGAGTGATTAATGACTATTGCACTTTTCCCTTCAGTTGGCTACCTTTTCTCTGGGGTTTCAAGTGTCTCATGGAAGCTACGGAGTTATGACTCAAGAATGCTTCGAATTATTCTCTTTCTCTGACAAAAAGTAGTTGTGGCACACACACAAATATTACATTCAGTAAATTCTAATCTGCATATTGTGCCGGACTGTGAAAACTGGGATCCACGATTTGTGTCCTGTTGCCACAAAACTGTGCTCAGCATTTTGAAGCCATGGGTGTAGTATAAGAAGAGCAATCAAATTCTTGTATTCGAATAGAGTAGTCCAAGAACTGGCAGTGGATGTTGTTGGCATACCTCCTTCCCTTTAGTTTATCACTTAAAAAATTAGGGAAGGCTATCGCATATAGCCATTATGTAGCTTTTAACAAATATCCAAAATATTCGAATCTGAAAATCCAGTTTTAAACACAAACGTTCCAAGAGAGAGAAAGTAAGATATTTGTTTTATCGTATCAAAGTTATTTTAAGTTATTGCCATGAATGTTTCTCAGAGATTACCTGAAATGCTCTAAATGACATTCACCTGCATATTTGGATATCTGTCCATGTTTAAGAATGATATGCACCAATTCCTGTACAGTTTAGTTACCTGTAAAAATTAAATAACATTTATGACACATCAGAATCCTGTTGCTTTTTTGAGATATTGAGGAACAATAATATAAATTCTATAAACAATTTTAATTATCTTCAGCCTTTATTAATGACTCGGGAAATATTATATTAAAGATATATGGCCTAGTTACAAAGTTGGCAGTTTAACAATGACCATTACATTCTTAACCTTTTGTAGCAAACTTTGTGAAAAGCGACATGCCATGTTTCCGTGATCCACCCACAGGACTCCCCCCCCCCCAGTGGCACAGCAGTATGTCTGCGGACTTACAAAGCTAGAATCCGGGTTTCGATACCCGTGGTGGGCAGAGCACGGATAACCCCTTGTGTAGCTTTGTGCTTAATTACAAACAAACCCACAGGACTATCGGATATTTATTTTATTATAAGTTACAGCTTTAAGAGTAAGGAAGACTAATTTTAAAAACAGGTAAGACGTTTCGATCACTTGAGGATCGCTCCAGTTATCGAAACGTCGTAACTGTTCTAAAAATAATCTTCCTTACTGTAAAAGCTGTAACTTGCAGTAAAATATAATTAATCAGTAAGTAAACTCAAAAATAAACTATCAGATATTTAGTTTAATGTGTTAGATTTCACGTGGATTATCGAATACGAAAATTGTGCTTTTCCGAAACTCTGGTTGTTTCACTACGTTTGCTGTCACATAACTTACGATAAAATATACTACATACAATTGATTTACTGCATTAAGAGCTAGGTTTGTGCGATTGGAGTGGGGCTTAGCACCACGCAACAATGTTCCCTCTACGGTGCGCAGCTGCGCGGCCGTACAACAACCAATCAAGTGCCGCGCACTTAATTATTCCAGCCGCGAACATCCTCAGTAAAGGTGAGGAGTCTCAACACGTTGATGGTCTTAATGACCTCAACAGTTGATAGGCCTAAAACCTAAATAACCAACTGGTAGCATCGCAAAGCAGCCTAATGATCCAATAGGGTCGATGGCCTAAAAATACCTTCCTCATAAAAAAAAAAAAATGGTAGCGCACATTGCCTTGATACTGGTGCACATGAAAAATTCATTCCGCATATGGATTGAAAAAATTAGAGGGAGCATTGCCACGCAACCCTTGATATTTTATTAAATGTCGTCAAGAGATATGTTGATTATTAATGAACCAACACAGCTTTACAATGTCGTTTGATTTCTTATACTAATCTTTCTAAGGAAGTGTTGGGGAATATTCCCCCATTTCCTTACCAAGATGTTCCCAAAATAATATACTTTTATTATCAGTTATTGGTTAATAACAACAATAATAACCATACAAACAATAATAAAAGGGGTGTCTTTTTGTTTTTCATATTAGTAAATTTCCATTGTTGCTTTGATTAACTTTATACATTATATTTCAACAGTTTTCATCAAGTATTTATACAAGGATTTAAGATTATTAAAACAGTGTCGATACATTGAGGTTGGGATGACCAACAATATTAACCTAGTTATATACTGTCTTTTCTTTGAGGTTGCTTACAAATAATATTGGTTATTATATTTGTTAAAACTAATTTTGATTTTAAATGTTATTTATTTTTATCATGATTATTCCACATTGTTTGATTAGTGTTTATGGATTTAGGACTAACCTAAATCTCCTAAGTTGGCCGAATAAAGTATAACTTTTACCATGGTGTGGTAATTCATATTTGGACATCGGCCTAAACAAATGAACCTTTTATCACAATGCGGATACATAGCTTTGGTCAGAATATTTAATATATATATATATATATATATTGTTATTCTTGATTATTTCTAATTTAATATTATGTTTATCGTTTTATTATAATGAATGTTTCAGTGTTGTTGGCTTAGTATACTTATTTCGACTAACCTAAGCCTTCTGGGCTGACCGAACCTCATAAGATATTATTGGGTTTACGGCCGAAAATGCTGTTATCAGTGAGGGTACCCAACTAATGAAGCAGCCCGCTGTAATCATTATATGTAATATCGTTTGAACATCATACTTAATTAGCTATATATATATATATTAGTA
>NW_013666876.1:302528-316221 GCF_000517525.1 Limulus polyphemus | reverse complement strand
TATACGGAGTGATGATGTGGTTTAGGTCTTTGGCAGTCTTGTATATAGGGGTAGGAATTTGTGATATGATTGGCCGTAGAGGGCTGTTCTGTTCTACGGCCAATCATATCACCAATTCCTACCCCTATATACAAGACTGCCAAAGACCTAAACCACATCTATTGAAGCCTTTTATATCTGACTAGCTACAATACCAATAAATACAATTTATCACATCTGAGTAAATTTTACTCAATTTAAGTTCGTGTATCTGATTACGTATTCTGTTCCATTGTAACTAATTGTATCGCCCAGCATGGCCAGGTGGTTAGAGCGTTCGACTTGCAACCAGCGTGATCGAAACCCATCAGCGAACATGCTCGCCTCTTCAGCCGTGATGGGGAATTATAATATGAGGGTCAATCCCACTATTCATTTGTCAAGAGTAGCCCAAGAGTTTGTGGTGGTCGTTGTTGACTAGCTATCTTTCCTCTAATCTATAACTTCAAAATTAGGAACGACTAGTGCAGATTGCCCTCGGGAAGCTTTGTGCAAAATTCAACAAAACAAACCAAATCAACTGTATCCCACCCAGTACATGAGTAAGTAATTTAATATACGTAATCATTAAATACAAAGTTTTATTGTATCTGCTAATTCATACAAGCCTTCTGATTTCGTTGTTTATCTCTTTCAACAAGTAAAAATATTTAACAAGCTATATGGTGAATCCTAAACTTGTTAACTTTGAATAATTATGCAAATGTGACTACGAAATTATTATAGATGAGGATTTTAGTATCCGATAAGTATTAGTTTTTAAGTTTAAATGAAAATATAAACGAAACATGAGCCCATTCTTTATCAATACCACCCTGCTGGGCTCAGCTGTTTCCTCATAGATCATGGCAATCTTCCCTTCTGAAGTGAAATTTTCAATATATATATATATATATCGTAAAAGCTAATGTTATATTCCATTTAATTAAAATAATATCTTAGTTTCATTTTCAGAATTTAACTAAACAATAGGTAAAACATCCCACGTTCAATTATCCTTATGCTTCAGGTGTACTATAAGTGGATAGAGTTATTTGAACAATGTATAAAAACAGTCGAATATTTAGAGTTATTTGAACAATGTATAAAAACAGTCGAATATTTAGAGTTATTTGAACAATGTATAAAAACAGTCGAATATTTAGAGTTATTTGAACAATGTATAAAACAGTCGAATATTTAGAGTTATTTGAACAATGTATAAAACAGTCGAATTTTAGAGTTATTTAAACAATGTATAAAACAGTCGAATATTTAGAGTTATTTGAACAATGTATAAAAACACTCGAATATTTAGAGTTATTTAAACAATGTATAAAAACACTCGAATATTTAGAGTTTTTTTGAACAATGTATAAAAACAGGCGAATATTTTTATTTCTTCTTTTTTTATATTAACCCATTAAGTGAGAAACGTCAGATTTACATCTTCAGCTATTTAACAAAATGATCTTGTCCAGTAGCAACAATTAAGATCCGTGTTATGAATGTAAAATCGTAGAAAACCCAGTTTATTATTGGGCCTGGCAATGATTATGATTAGAGATCCATTCCTTAAAAAGTTTCTCCACGCTTTGTTGCTGCGGTTTTTTGTTTCAGATTTTTGAGCAAAGAAAGACAAAGAGATATCTGCGCATATCATAATTTATTAATTTTGATCTGATAATCTAGTTGAAGGCGACTAGTCAACAACACCCACCGCCAAGTCGTTGTTTTCTCTTGTCTGACTGAATAGAGTAATTTGACTGTCACTCTTAAAGCGCACCCACAGCCCCAATGTGCGGAGCGAGATTTTGCAGCACGAACTGCGAACCATGAACCTTTGAATTCATAATCCTAGCATGCTAATCACCATAGGCTACCCCTGGCCATGAGGCCGTGGGCGCACTATAAAAATGTAATAAAGCTAGGTGTAAGGAACATCGATTGGGGGTGAGAGAGGTGAGAAAACAGTCAGCTTCTGGTCAGTTTCGAAGGGATTAGAGCATTACAGTACTCTAAGTAGTTAGAAAATGATAGAAGTGAGAGACTGATTTTCCAAGTTCAGTAGTATGGAGAATATAACCCTAAGTGGAGAGAATTCGAGATGATAATAAGTAGAAGGCACGGTAACTCTGATGATATGGCTGGAATGCTTGAAAGAACCATCCTTGTGTAGTTCCCTAAATTTTGCAAAAGCAATATAGATCTTGTTGTTTTTTCTGTGCTTTTATAAAAAGCGAGAGCAAAGGAATCGTGGAATATGGTGAGAAAAACTACTTCTTCCATTGCCTGGAAATGCTTTAGCACCATACAATAAGATTGGGAACGCAGATGAAATAAATCCCCATGTACTGAAATCAGCTGTTTTAGAGAAGTATGAATTAATTCCGGAGACTCATCACAGGAAGTTCAGAATTATAACAAACGGTAGCTGATCCGTTTAAAACATATGAAACAAGGCTGCGTGAGTTACTAATCCAATGTAATTCAAATTCGATGACGAGACTAATAATGGCTGGAGACAGCTTGAATGGGTAATGAAGAAAGACTTTAATATAAGTTTAACATAACAGCAAATGTACAACAAAATGATGACAAAACCTTGTCCAAACGTTGTACATTTGCTGTTATGTTAGACTTATATTAAAGTTTTTCTTCATTACCCATTCAAGCCGTCTCCAGTCATTATAATTCAATTGTAGATTTAATGCAAGAGTAAATGTTGACAAAATTACCAATACAATTAGTAATATGATTAAAAGATAGGAAGCCACACATGAGACAGTGACATTAATAGATGAATATATAGTGTTTGTTTGTAGTTAAGCACAAAGCTGTACAGGTATCGAAACCCCTTTTCTAGCATTATAAGTTCGCAGGCTTGCTGCTTTGCCACTAGGGGAGGAAACATAGTGGGTTGAAAGTAAGTGAAAATCAAATTAGCAAAACTACCTATCCAAAACAAATAAAACTGAATCAGCGTTTCTCCAGAAATGTAAGAAGAACCTTTTCTCAGAGTCATTTTGTAAATAAGGAGAGAAATTACAAATCTCTACCAAAATGTTTCATACGTGAAAAAATGGGAGCTATAGCTAAATTCTATAAGCAGAATAAGAAAACTACGGAAATAAGGGAGACTGTACTGTGTCGTATTGAAGACACACAGAAAATTTTATATAAACATTTAGAAGTGATAATAAATGAGCAAGCCGTAAATACGTAAGGATAGTTAGGATACTGGTAGTTGAAAAACTCTGGTGAGAAAAAGAGTTAATAAAAGATAATCAATTCACAGGTGATACATTGGACTTAATTGGGTTTGGCACAAAAGCAGGAGAGACTCTGTATACTGTACCACTATTCAAGGTCACATTGAAATGTCCAGCTTTTAAAGATGGAATAATCATAGGGGTGGTGGATAGTATCCTATCTCCGGTTTTAACTGGTAATAAGATACAAGTATCTGTTTGTAAAATGCACTAGTAGAAGTAGTAACACGCAGCCAAGGTAACCAGATAACAAATGAGATTTGATAAAACTGAAGCAGAGGTTGTAGTTAGCGAATAATACAAATAATAACGAATGTTTAACTGGTGTTAGAATAGGGAGTATGGATCGATAACAAATAATTAAATGTCAGTTAGAAGACGAGATTTTGAATAAATGCCACATTGAAGGCGAAGTAAAGGAACCGGCACTAACTAATTTTGGGCGAAATTATTATTACTGGCACGAAAGAGTTTTGAGGCGTAAATGTAATTCAAATGATGCAATAGATGATAGGAATCTACCAATGTTCCCAAAGGAATGTGCACAGACATTGAGTTAGAACATTTAGGCGTAGCTAAAATGAAAGATAGGATCAACAGAAACTACTACTGGCTATGTACGTTTGGAGATGTGGACTTATCTAAAGAGCTATCCAGTATGTCAGCTAGCTGGTAAGAGAAACCCGAAAGTTAGGAGCCCAAAGATTAAGTTGACTGTTCTTAGTGAACCCTTTAGTTTCGCTAGTGCCACATATTATCAAACCACTTCCAGTAACAGAGTGTAGTCATGAATATATTCTCACAGTGTTTGATTCTGTCACTAGATATGTAGAAGCAGTATCCTTAAATTGTATGGAAGCAGAGAAACCAACACAAGAGATGATACTGATAGTCTCGCAAGTCGGTTTTCCTCAAGAATTCTTATCAGATTTAGGTAGCAATTTCCAATCGAAAATAATGCAACAATTATGGAAGACGACAGGAGTAAAAATGAAATCCACTAGTCTTTATAAACCTTAAAAATTTGGATGTGTGAAAGAGCAAATGAGACATTGGGACCATGCTAAGAGTAATTGTACAAGATAATCTTATTGATTGGGATACAATACTGCCTTTTGTGCTATTTGTATATCACGAAGTCCCCCAAGCTACAACAGGATTTTCATCTTTTGAGGTACTATATGGTAGAGATATTAAAGGCCCATAAGAGTTATCAAAAATAAGTTGGTCCAGAGACAAGATCGAGTTACGAAATATGTTAATATATATATATATGATCAGCTTGAGACAAGGGTTAGCAAAAGGGTATAATTTAGCAACTAAATCTTCTCGGAAGAGTAAGGACAAACCAAAGCATCGCTATGATACTAATGCTAGATAATAGGGTCTGAAGGTGAAACGGTTAGTTGCGATACTGGACCCAGTACCCAAAAGTAGTTCAGCAGCAAGGTAGATATGTTCCTTCCCTATAATTAAGCATGTAGGTAAAGTAACATATGAGATGTAAAGGATGGAGAAGTAGTCGGAAGAAAATACCGTGTAAATATACTTAAGTCATGGTATACTAGAGTCACACCTGATACTTGTGTGATGACCTGTATATCGCGAAGTCCTCCAAGCTACAACAGGATTTTCATCTTTTGAGGTACTATATGGTAGAGATATTAAAGGCCCATAAGAGTTATCAAAAATAAATTGGTCCAGAGACAAGATCGAGTTACGAAATATGTTAATATATATATATATGATCAGCTTGAGACAAGGGTTAGCAAAAGGGTATAATTTAGCTATATAATTTAGGGTATAATTTGGTAACGAGAATGAACAGAAAACTATCTTAGATCCTTATGAGCAGAGAGTTCATATTAACATTTTTGAAGGATTAACGCCTAAGCAACAGGGCGAAGTGCGTGAGATTGTGAGAATGCATTTGACGGCAAGTCAGTGCAAACCTGGTTAGTTAAGCAATGCGATGAAAGTAACTTCTAATATCTAAATAAAAAAGTCTAAAAGAAGAGTCCATATCACTTGAGGTGATTTCTGAAAGAGGATATAGAAAAACTGATAAAGGGAGTAAGGATTAGGGAATCTTCTAGCCCTTATGTGTCAGCTGTACCTAAGACTGATAAGGTATGGTTATGTATTGAATTGAGGAGGTTTAATGAATTTACTATCACTGATTCCTACCTTCTACCTTACATGGAGGATATGATAAATGAAGTTAGTCAGTACAGTACGTTAGTAAAATTGATTTATCTAAAGGCTATTTTCAAGTCGAGTTAGAGGAATGGGATAAAAAGAAAACAGCGTTTTCGTTTCTTATAAATTAGTTGAGAGAAAAGAAATGTTCCACCAACACTTGAAACATTAATGGATAACATTTTACGGGGCTTGGGGAAGTGAATCACAGTTTAATTCAATGAATGCATTTGTCTACACACTAGTAATTGAGATGAACACTAGAAAATATTGAGGGAAGTACTATACAAATATAGTAAAGTAGGCTTAACAGCAAAACCGGGTATATGCGAGTAGAGTATCTAAGTCACATGATGCATAAAGGATTGATTTCCCCTAAAGGTAAAAGCCATTAGATATTGGGATGATTGGTTTATTCCAGGGTTTGCAATAACAACTGAATTAGCGTGTAAATTAGGACCAAAACGAGCTGTGTGAAATAAGGCCAGTGAAAGGGCTTTTAGGAAATTAAAACATTATGCACACTAATGCGTCTGATACAGCTATATGGGTAGTAATGAGTCAAATATGTGAGGATGGCCTGGAATATACAGTGGCGTATTTAAGACAGAAATTACTAGCATTTAAGAAAGCTTTAGCCACCTCTGAAAAAGAGTGCTTGGCAATCGCGTGGGGAGTTCACAAATTAAGAACCGTTCTTTTATGCAACACATATTTCATGAAAACGGACCATATCACTTTAATGTGATTACACAGAATGAAGAATGAAAACAGAAAACTGCTGTGATAAAGTTTGTTACCACATGAGTTTAATTTTACAATATGTTATAGACAAGCAAGAGGCCCTTGAAGTGCAGACACATTCTCAATGTTGAGTTATTAAGATTAACCTTGCTCTAATTAAAACTAATATATATATATAATATATAGGACTTGATATCGATCTAGCGAAGGTTAAAATTGATGTTGTGTGTTTGAATGAATTGTTATGCAAATTAATGGAAAAGTAAGAGCTTCTGAACTTCGAAACCTGAACAATAATGGTGAAATGGAAGAGACGAAGGTATTTTTGACTAATTATGTATATACATAAGACTATTGACTAATTATGTATGTATATACATAAGACTATTGACTTATGAAATGATACATATATGATACTGTAAAGTTTACAAAATATCTAGACAAAGACTATGACTATAATGTAGTATATCTAATAACAGTGAAATTATCAGGTTTCACAAAAGACTGTGAACTGTAATGTAATTTATGTAATAACCGTGAAATTATATGTTTCACAAAAGACTGTGAACTGTAATGTAATATATGTAATAACAGTGAAATTATCATGTTTCACAAAAGACTGTGAACTGTAATGTAATATATGTAATAACAGTGAAATTATCATGTTTCACAAAAGACTGTGAATGGTGAAACAATATACAGATGAATGTGATGATACCCCTGTGATAATCTCGCAACTAGACAGAAACACTGCCATGATTGAATACTGTCTTGGCCAAAATGTTTGCATATTTTGTAACAAATAAGATCATTATCATTAAGATGGAATACAAATACACCTAGCGTTGTGAAACTGAAAAATAAGTGTTATATTAAACATGTACATATGTAATTTGTATAATGAGGCAGATTCTATGGACATCATGAATGATTTATTAAAATAGCAAACAATTTTATCAAACAGAAAGATGTGTAATTCAGCATTTCACTTATCACAACAAAACATTGCCAAAATATAGATGTATAATGACAAAATATACCATAAAATTATTATAAATAGCATCTGTAACCTTATATCAGTTCATATCAAACATTCAGTACTCGGTTGGTCCTCCTCGTACTCTAATAACCTCCGCAAGGCGACGTGGCATGCTGACGATGAAGATATTGATGTAATCCACCGTAATTTCACCCCAAATTATCAATGGAAGGCGCTGCAACTCAGCTACAGCCGCTGATTTAGGGTCGTGGTTAGCAATTTTCCGGCTCAGTTCTGCCCAACCATTCTCAAATGGGATTATAATCTGGAGACTTTGCTGGATGTGGCAATCTTGTAACGTGCTCCTAGTCGAGATAATCTTGTACAATACGTGCACTAGGGACAGTTGCAGTGTCATCCTGGAACCCAAATTTATTGTCAAACCTTGCCCCAGCATATGTCAGAAATATTGTCTCCATGTGATACCTGTAGAAGGCGCCATTAACGTTTCCCTAGAAGATATGAATAGCAGTTTTTTCACCATGATAAATAGCTGCCCAAACATGTACTGCACTACCTTCTGTGGGAATGATAGTCTTATCTCATCTGTTCTCCAGACGAACGACGAACACGAATCCTACCATCAGCTTTAACAAGCCGGAAACAGGACTCATCTGAAAAGATGCCATGCATCCCATTCCTGTCGTAAAGTGTTGCAAGACTTATTTAGAGATTGACGTATTAACCTGATAAAAGCACGGTCATCTCAGGCAGTAGTTTTTCGGCGTATACCTGTAGTTTTTCTTAGAACAACGTTTCCTGTAGTCCAATAAAGTTTCAGGATTTTGGATAGAGTACACTGGGGGTACCCTACTGCTCTGGCAATGTCCGTTTGCTTCATACTATTTCTGGACAGTCGAATAATTTTATACCCTTTAATTTCTGGCACATGACAAGGCACGACTCTACACCAAATACAGAAAAATTGTCTGAACAAAGCGCTGATCTATTTTGTAAAAGATTATACCAAAAGCACATCTTCTTATACAAAAGAGGTATGTATGTGTGTTTTGACGAACAAATGCTCAAAATAAGCTATACAAACCGGAATAACAGCTTGTACATGTTTGTCCGATCATATAATACCTTTCCTGTTATTTCTAGGACATTTACTTAATAACTATTCCATGTATGTAGACAATAACGTCAATAAAAGAACAGTATGCAAACATTTTGGCCAAGACTATACAATCAACATTGTCGAGTATATTCAGAAAAAGCGGAAGATGTGTTATGGAGTTAGGTGTAAGGAACGTCAGTTGGGGTTGAGATGGGTGAGAAAGTGGCAGGCTTTTGGCCAATTTTTAAGGATTTAGAACATTACAGAACTATAAATCATCAGAAAATTATTGAACTAAGCGGCCGCCTTTTTAAGTTCAGCAATATGGAGGATACAATACCTCCCGTATGGTTATGAAATATTACAATCTGTATATCAAGGTCAAACAGAAAAATACCCGTCAGCGTGGGTTTAAGAAAGGAATATAAAAGACAGAAGTTCAATGAAGAAAAAAAGAAAGAGGATCTGAAGATGTAGAAAGAGTGAATAAACCGAGAAAAGCAACGGAAGAAAGTAACACGCTGCCAGTAAGAAACAGAATATATTTCTAAATGTATTTGTTATCATATTTCAATAATAGACAGCAATTTGTTAAATTAATATTCTAATGAGTCAATTCCTGATAGGAATAAGTACAACCTAAATAAAGCTGATGGCCATGAGAATGGAAAGCGAAGTGCGAGAATAGAATGATCGCAACAGTCAAATCTCACTATTCTATCGCACGAGAGTAGCCTAAGTGTTGGCGGTGGGTGCTGTTAACTAGATGCCTTTCCTTAAGACCATCATTTCAAAATTAAAGACGATTATGCGAAGAAGCTCTATGGGTAGCTTTGTGCAAACCTTCTGAAATAAACAAACCCTTCAATATCAGGTTAAAGTTCAGCACGCATACCACTCTAATGCTAACAAACATGATGCAGTTTCATCATCTGTTCAATTACGTGAAATCTAAGAAACTAGACCAAGAACATTTAGGTTTTTTACTTCCTTGAACGCTCTGGCAACATCAGTACTGCCTGTTTTTTGTATTCCAAACACCAATTCACGAATGATAATTTGAAGTACTGGTACAGTTCAGGGCTGAAAGCAGTGAAACACTTGTTTTACATTAATATGTTAAGTACTGAAAACAGTGAAACACTTGTTTTACATTAATATATTAAGTACTGAAAAGAGTGAAACACTTGTTTTATATTAGTGTATTAAGTACTAAAAACAGTGAAACACTTGTTTTACATTAGTATATTGAGTTCTGAAAACAGTGAAACACTGCTTTTACATTAGTGTATTAAGTACTGAAAACAGTGAAACACTTGTTTCACATTAGTATATTAAGTTCTGAAAACAGTGAAACACTGCTTTTACATTAATATATCAAGTACTGAAAACAGTGAAACACTTGTTTTACATTAGTATATTAAGTACTGTTTTGAAATTTCTGGACAAACTTTAATGTCATTGCTTATGAATATTAACAGACAGTTTATATTTTAAACAAAACAAGTCAAGACAAGCTTTTTTGTTACAGCTATGTAATTTCTGTTACAACTCAATTTATTTTTGAAGTGTATGCCTCCTTGGGTCATTTAATCAATATTTTCCTATTATGATCCCTTTATCAAAATGAGATTAAATCTTGCTCATGTGCTCAAATTAATAATATTATACCATAATCATGCCGTCCTTGCTGTACTTTGACGAAACTTTTAATGTGTTCTACTAGTCATATTAATCCTTTCTTTAAGGTATTTTTGATCATTTTAATTAGATTCGTCATTTCTTATTAAGAGATTTCCTATGTACTTAATATTGTTTTTGTCTTCTAGAAATGGGTTTCCTTCTTTACTGTCTTCCACGTTTATCAAGACTATCGCTGTCATACGTCTTTCTTGGGGAGATAAAATAGCCTTTCAATAATCAAATAAAATCTGCAAATGTACAACCAGTAATCTTTCTTCAGACTTTATTTAACAAGAGGGAATCCTCAATAGCTGCGACTGTAATTAGATTTCAAATCGGTCAAAAGATGGAGCTATGAACTAAACGTTTGTACTTGAAAAAACAAAAAACTCAGAACCATTCTATGAGCCGCGGCTAAAAACCTAAACTGATACTGAATCATAAGTTGAAGACCACAAATCAAGTTCACTTAACATGAACTGCTTTTGCAGGAACGTGTTTGATTACTATTGTTCTGTACAATAAAATAATATCTCCAACGAGTTGTGAAACAACATTCGGCAAACGTCTGTAACAGTCAATGTATGAAAGATTCCTTTAAGCCAGCGTTAAACGTGTTGCGCCTTCTTCTTTCAGCCACTTGTCTATTATTTCTACCTTTATTCTAGATACCTCTCTCAGTTCTGCTGTCGTAGTTTAGATATAAAATTAGAATGACCAAGTTTAAACAAAAGACGCAATGTGGAAACGTGTCATTCAGTATTATTACTACATCAATTTTGAATTTAAACCCTAGACGACTTGAAAACGGCTACACGACACTTAACTCAAGCAAAGATAATAACCTGAGCGTAATACAGATAACGAGACACACGACAACACTGTATAAATCTTCGAAAATTAGATAGTATGACTAAAGTTCCAACAGAAATTGATCTCTTCTGCCGCAGTGAAAACACGGCATTCACACAGGTGCGAAATTAAGATTCTAAACACTAGAATTCAGCAGTGAAGAAAGCAGTTATCTCCTCTAGCTCTAAGGATAGATGTGTCGAGCCTCGGAATAATTTGTTTACTTCGATTTGCATTCAATGTTATGTCAATAAGGTTAGGAAAATTCTATCAACTTAAAATTGACGTTTCACTTTAAAAGCTCGTGGTGTTCGTACTTCAGGAAATAAGAATGCAGAAAAGGGAAAAATATAAATAAATATATTTTTGGTTTTCAAAACGAGCGGGAGATGACAAAAAACTCAATTTATATAAGGAGACGTGTTATTTGAACTTATATTAAATGCGTACAAACTACTTTATGATAACATTACGAATAGCTAAAGCTGAACAGTACTCTTATGTTAATGTTGGCATGCATAGTTGTGCGATTAAATATATTTCTAAGACGAGCAGGCTATAACATAGCGATAATCCTAAAAATATCATAATCTATATCTAAGTAGCGTACGAAGGTAAAATAAAAACCTTTGACTTTTGATCAGAATTAAATATTTACTCGAAACATTCAAATATATAATAAACGGATATAGTAAAAAGTTACTAATGTTGCGTATCTACTTCTTTGTTAATTTCCGGTAAAAATTCTTTCCGAGGTACTTCAGCTATACAAGCTCTTTCTTGATTAAACCAGTTTATTCTTTCTCGATACAAACTTTTAGTACACAGAAATTCCACAGTCAGTACCTTTCTCGTCACATTAAACTTAACAATTTTTATAATAAACGCTATAAATCACAGCGATTCACAATCTCAATAATTTCGCTCTCTACGAATGCAAAACACACACTTTACTTACCGTAACTACTATTCGCTTCTTTAATTATCTATCTCCTGCTGACTTCCTCTGCCAGGCTTATATACTAAAGAGGAGGGCGTCTCGAACGCACTACGACTCCCCCAAAAATTCATCATCATTCGAAAAACTTTTCGCACACGCCAGCATCGCCAATGCGCCACCGGGGTCACGTGACTTCCGCTGTCGTAACACTGCCCCTTCCTTAGCATTGTTCGGGACGAACAATAGCCACTTACATTAAATCAATATATAATCAACAATAACTTAATTAAAATGTACAGAACTTACAACAGAAAATTAAAATACAACAAAGTATCTTAATTTTACAGGACGTTTCTTCTTTCGTACTGGTCTCCATCTCATTGGCTTCCGCTTCACGTGGGATTCATATGTTCCATCAGAAAATGTCCCCTTATAAGTAGCAATCACATTACTGGTAGTAACTTCATTAACGGCTTCACTGTTTTCCCTCTCCAAACCGGGTAGAGTTTTATCTTCGACAGTGGCTTTTCAGGTGGCACATCTTCAGCAGTGTCATTTGTTCTATTGTTCCCTTCATTCCAACTGAAATGTCCTGGACCATGATAATGTCAAACCCTTGTTGACATGCACCACCTTTGGCTTACCTTGCTGACCACATTTTATTCGGAAAGTCACGTCTGAGAGACGATCCACTATGTCATATGGGCCTTCCCACGCAGAAGACAGCTTATGAGACTTCCCTTTGGTCTTCCTGGGATTATACAACCGCACCTTGTCTCCTGGTACAAAGCTGACTTCAGTATATTTCTTATCATAACATAGTTTCATGGAATCAGCAGACGTTTTTAAGTTTGAATGCACTTGAGGATGAATATTATCCATCCTTTCAGATAACACTTTCACGAACTCTGGCACATTTTCAGGCAACTCTTCGTAAGGTGGGCGTCCTGTTATCGGATCCACTGGCACCCGAAGTTCTCGACCAAACATCAGCTTTGCTGTAGTGTATCCAGTGGCTTCACGCTCTGCTGTTCTATAGGCCATCAACAGTGGAGGGAGTAAGACATCCCAGTCATCTTGGCGGCTATTACAAAACGTTGCCAATTCCTGTCCCAGTGTCCAATTGTACTTTTCTACCATCCCATCAGACTGTAGGTGAAGTAGCGTTGTTCTGGTCTTTCGTATGCCAAACAACTTGCAGCATTCATGGAACACAGCTGATTCAAAGTTACGGCCTTGATCAGAATGCAGTTCGTATGGCATACCAAACCTGAAGATGAAACCACTAATAGCCAAAGCTACAGTTGTAGCTTCCTGATTTCGTATTGCATATGCCTCAGGCCACTTGGTGAAATAATTCATCACCACACAAATGTACCTCTTTCCAGCACGAGTTTAGGGCAATGGACCAGCAATGTCAATGGCTACTCTTTCCATTGGTGCACCAACTTAATATAACTTCATTGGAGCACGTCCCTTATGCTTGGGTCCTAACTTTTAGCACAACATGTACTGCAGGTCCTTTCTCGGTATAACTGTTTGCCAGATCGTCATTTTTTCATCTGCAATTTCCCATCTCCGGACAAGACTACCATCTTCAAGCTTCAACTGGTCCCATTGTGCCCAATAGTTCTTTGTCACAGGGCTTAAGATAGACACCTTCTCCCAAACAGGGTGCAAAACACTTGCTTTTTTAGAAAATCAATTATTGGCTTCAAATCTTTGTCATTCTCCTGTTCTGCTTTAATATGTATACTTGGTTCCACTTCATCATCATCAACTCTTTCAGTCACTTTGATTTCAGCTTGATGGCACCTGGTTAGTTCAACCCCTCTTTTAACACTTACCGGAATTTGGCCTTTGTTGTTCCCAAATGTCATTTTATC
>NW_013666876.1:294124-301547 GCF_000517525.1 Limulus polyphemus | reverse complement strand
CCTCGTCCTAAACTTAGCCCTGTAAACTTCGGACTGATTTTGGGTTCCATACCTGAGTTCTAGAGACGCTACCAGTGCTCTATAGTTGTGCCTGTCATCTGCTGACAACTGTCCAAGTATTTCCAGTGGTTGTCCCTTCAAGCTAGTTGCCAGATATACTGCTTTCTGCTCCTCTGTTCATCCATTCATTTCTGCCAGGAGCTCAAATTGTACTCTATATGCTTCCCATGGTGCCTTCCCATCGAATTCCTGTGGCTTCCTTCAAAGTAGATCACCCTTATTGCTAACACTCATGTCTGGAATGTGACTTCTGGCAGGACTGAAGATGTCTGCATTAGGGTTTAGCTGCGGGTTCTGGAAGGGGCTTCCTGTTGTCTGGGGCTGATTAGGTCCACGGTTAATATATCTTCCTTGTGTAAAGGACAGTAAATCGTCCCTTAATGTATTTAATTCACTTTGAAATTTACTAATATTTTCCATTTGCGTATGCTGGCTTTCTCTCAACAGTTGGATACTTTCTTCCTGTTTCTTTTCTCGTTCTTCTTGTCTCCTTTCTTGTTCCAGTTGCCACTGGTGCTGGTTTTCTTCCCACTGCTGTAGTCTCTCTTCTTATTTCTTTTCTTTCTCCTCCAACCACTGCTGTAGTCTCTTTTCTTGTTTATTTTCTCGTTCTTTTTGTTCCTTTTACTGTTCTTGTATTGCTGCCATCAAATCTGCTAAGCTGTAATTTGATTTGACACTTCTCGTTTCCATCTTCTTTTTTTCTATCTCACTCTCTGACACCAATTTGTTGTGTATCGGCTTGTTTGTTAATTTCCGGTAGAAATTCTTTCCGAGGAACTTCAGTGATACAAGTCCTTTCTTGATTAAACCAGTTTATTCTTTCTCGATACAAACTTTTAGTACACAGTAATTCCACAGTCAGTATTTTTCTCGTCACTTTAAACTTAACAACTTTTATAATACACGCTATAAATCACAGTGATTCACAATCTCGTTTTTTCGCTTCTTTAGTTATCTATCTCCCGCTGGCTTCCTCTGACAGGCTTATATACTAAACACGAGGGCGTCTCGAACGCACTAGGACTCCCCCGAAAATTCATGATCATTCGAGAAACTTCACGCACATACCACCAGCACCAATGCGCCAGCAGCGTCACGTGACTTCTGCTGTCGTAACAGTAAGTTTATTCTCGAAATGAAAAGAAAGGGTATTGTCAAACTTCTTGTGCAGTGAGTACAAATCGCAAAAAAAGTCGTAAAATTATAAAAAACATAATTCACAATTTCTCTATCGAATAAGCAATATTTAACGTTGTAAACGAAATCGGTGGCTCCCAGAATTTTTTTGATACATACCCCAGTTAGACCTTGAAGCCAGCTGCCTGCCCCTAACGTATGTTCTTTGTGAACGAAAAAACTCAAAAATGGTTTATATGGATCAAAGATAAGTAAACAAGAGGGAATCCTCAATAGCCGCAGCACTTGAAATTCTTTAAGGCAGGATTAGAGTATATTAAGCTATGAAACCTTTGTTTCCTTTTAATTAGCTATATTTTTGTGTGCCAGCAATACCAAACGTGGGGCGCGCGCATACCCGATTCGATTTTATTACTCATCAGAATCTCTACGAGCCTACCATAAAATTGAAATTCTTTTAGGCAGGATTAGAATGAATTGATCTATGAGACCTTGGGTGTGACCAAATATATCAATCGAAAGAGTTTGGTCTCCTGAATCGAAAACTGTAATTAGATTTCAAATCGGTCAAGAGATGACGGAGCTATGAGCTAAAAGTTTGTTTTTGGAAAAAACAACTCAGAGCCATTTTATGAGCCGCTCATCCGCGGCTAAAAATGATTCAAGGTTGAGTCAACAATACGCGATCGTTAAGTGCTAGATATTAGAATATGTTTGTAACTTATCGAGACTGTCCTCCAATTTATAGACGTGGAGTTAATTTTTTGTTAGTTTCTCAAAGGTCCTTTCGTTCCTCCAAGGGTACTCGTCCCACAGGCTGGAAACCAATGAGCCAAGTTATCATCTACACTGAGAAATGATCCACTGTAGGTGTTTTCCCTAATGATCTCGTTCCTCCAAGGGTACTCGTCCCACAGGTTGGAAACCAATGAGCCAAGTTATCATCTACACTGAGAAATGATCTACTGTACGTGTTTTCCCTAATGATCTCGTTCCTCCAAGGGTACTCGTCCCACAGGTTGGAAACCAATGAGCCAAGTTATCATCTACACTGAGAAATGATCTACTGTACGTGTTTTCCCTAATGATCTCGTTCCTCCAAGGGTACTCGTAATTCCTAATATATATTTATATATATTATGTTATATGTTTGGAGTCAAAGCGCCACGGGTAGCATGTTACCACCTATATACGAAAGTATTATAGTTGTTATGCATGTTTTTAAAATTTGTATTTCTATTTATCTGTGCCACTGGGGGCATTAAGTTAAATTCCTGCTTACAAAAATTATATTCACTTGATATTTAGGTTCAATTAAGTTGTCAAGATAAATCAACACTCTCACAACCAGTAAAATATCACCATTCTATTGAGCTTTCTCTAAGGACCGTATTACTATGTTATTATTATGTGTTTGGAGCCAAAGCGCCACGAACTGCACGTTAGTATCTATATATTTGGAGTCGCAGTGCCACGAGCAACATGTTATATGTTTGGAGTCAAAGCGCCACGGGTAGCATGTTACCACCTATATACGAAAGTGAAATTTTTGATAATGTAGTATTTTTAGCTCTTCTCACTGGACATTTTCCTTTGCAGTTAAATTTTCCTGTGCAGTATTTATAATTATCTGTATTTTAGCAGATTTTAATAGAGTGAAATATTCGTTCAAATATTGAAATTATGTTAAATTTTGTTTGTTTGTTCGAAGTTAAGCACAAAGCTACACAATGAGCTATCTGTGCTCTGCCCACCATAGGTATCGAAACCCGGTTTCTAGCGTTGTCAGTCAGCAGACATACCACTGTGCCACTGGGGGCATTAAGTTAAATTCCTGCTTACAAAAATTATATTCACTTGATATTTAGGTTCAATTAAGTTGTCAAGATAAATCAACACTCTCACAACCAGTAAAATATCACCATTCTATTGAGCTTTCTCTAAGGACCGTATTACTATCCATATACACGTATGTATATATAAGTGCCCATCTTATTTATCCCCTCCTGGTGAAGTCATCAGCACAGAGTTAGAAACATTCTTATTAAAACTAAACAGAAAGCAGGAGTAATCCATTTGAAACTTTTCAACACTATACACATATGGGCCAGGCTTTCTAAAGTGTCCAATTTGATGTCGCCAGTGTTCTGTGGCAAATTTCTCTAAGTACGTACCTTACACAAACTTTTAAATGAAAGACGATGGGCAGAGCTTTCGAAACATATATAATATGTTGAGTTTGTGATAGGGTTTCCAGCAAACCATGGAAAAAAACAATGGTGGGATGTTAAAAGTATCATGTCGCCAGCAGAAAAATTTAATTTCAAAGCAATAACACAAAAAGAAAAATTTTAAGTATAACTCAAGCCTTTATTGTGATTAATTAGTAAACATTTATGTTTTTAAAATTTGTTATTAGCTTACTGTCCCATTACTTTTTCACATATAAAAATATACAAAATAACATGCCGTTGTAATCATGTGTTCTCCTTTACGGTTATTTATTTTCAAGACAATAATTAGAAATTTTTGAGTAAGTAAAAAAATTAGAACCTAAAATCAATCCGGGAAGTATATAATTTGATTTGATCATACCCCAAACATAGAGTATCAAGAGATATATTGGGTATGTCCATTTGGAGCTTGTAATAAAATGTTTTTAAGCACGTGATCATCTTTACGCATATATCTAGTGTAGATACTCAAATTTTGTCATTTTGTTATATCTTATACACAATAGCCTAGATATTTGTTGTTATCAATAACTGAAAAGGTAAGAGTAAATTGCATTCTTCAATAAAAATCACTGAACCTGAAAATGCGTGTTCTCCTTTTCTTCAGATGGGAATATATAGATTGCATAATGCTTTTCCCGCCATATTTAGTTCCCACCATGTGCAAATGATTAGGGTTGGGAGGTTTTGAAATGTGTTAGTCACAAATCAACTCATTTTCCTGCAAGAAAAGTCCTTGAAAGTGGGATTACATACTATGTGTATATCTCTTTAACTGTATAACTAACATTCAAATGGTGTAAGTGGTGGTAGTGTTAGGTTTAAATGACTGATAAATTACAAAGCTACATCTGTGAGTGATAATTAGGGGTCTATATATAAAAACAGATAATTGGGGACATGATGAGATGCATGTAAAGGAGTTCACGGAATAAGTAAAGGAGATCACCATTTTAATTTAACTCCTTATATATGCTTTGCACTTCTTAGTATAATGCCACATTATAATAAAGGCTTACGTTTATGATCTATGGAAGTAGTCTCATACAAAATAACCATTCGTATTAACCTGCTATAGCTGGATTTACTGTAGAAATGTAAAGGAGATCACATTAATTTCAACACCTGTCTTTACTAATATACAGAGGTGGTATGCATTTCGGTGATGGATTTCATATTTGTATTGTTAAAATGGATGGTAAACAAAGTTGGCAGCTGAAATATTATCACAGAAAAAAGGCAGCAGAAGGGAAAACCTTCTTACAATTTGTTTGCATTTTGCCTTTTTATTCTAGGTACAATATAATCTGGTAAAGGAGAACACATGTGAAAAACATTATTCATCTTCATCAAGGTGGAAAAATATGACAGAATGTAGCCCGAGTGCTAGATTTTTGGCACAAGGTTTTTCAGTAGTTATATTTTCAAGAATTGTATAAATCATACTTATAGGAGAAGGATTGTTTTTCAATATTTTCCAGTTGAAAAATGGACACAAAAAGTCTAGTCCGTAGATTTTACATCCACTTCACAAAATGAACCTCATTCCACAACACATTCCTACACGTTCGAAATGCTAACATGACCATCTCACACCAATATTTGTGTATCATTTTTAACCTGGGTGAAACAACTTTAAATGCTAACATGACCATCTCAGACCAATATTTGTGTATCATTTTTAACCTGGGTGAAACAACTTTAAATGCTAACATGACCATCTCAGACCAATATTTGTGTATCATTTTTAACCTGGGTGAAACAACTTTAATCACTCTTACAAATAGCAACCAATACTTAAAATCATAATTATATGTGATTTTACATCAAGTAAAATGTTGTCTAGCATTCTTGAAAATGATGTATGAATTGTGTATTTTAGCTCTTCCATATTGATAGAAAGTAAAATGGTGCTCCTCTACATGTTGGGTAATTTTGAGTAAAGTTTTGTGATTTTGTTGCAAAAGTTATTAACGACACTTTTTCACAACCCTAACAACTAAATGTTACAGTTCAACAAAACTTTACGTGGAGTGGTGAGTTTACAGCGAAACCAATATCCATATAGCAACCATAAAGAATTCGGTCGCATTTATCAGTATAACGTGAATGACCAAGTACATTACTGTACCTTACTGACAAGGCACACACCATGGTGTCCGAAAAGACTGGAACCATAGACATTTCAACGAATTTTCCAGAATTTGTTCCACGTGCTGTCCTTGTAATTTTAAACAAGTTTGGATTAACTCGACTTTCTCGTGCTTTGACTGCACTATAATCTGACATGTACATGAAATTAAGAAAAGCTGAAAACCACCTATGATTCCAGACTTTACGGACACCCTGTAGAACCAAACTCTGGCCAGATAAATCTTCATAATTTTTATTTACGCTGGCGCAGCCAAATGCGCTTCAGAAGGATGTGGTTGTTTGTACATACCCATAGCCAGTATGATACAGTGCTTACAATGAAGGCTTCAAGTGTCACTATGTACATTTTTTGTTGTATAATAAGGTTCAGAATAGTTATTAAAATGAATTTACATACACCTGAGCTTCAATTAACCAATAAGTAAATAGTTTAGATTTTATATTTTAAGCTTTCGTGGATGTGTTTTAATATAATTTGTTCATCATCGAGCTCTCGTCATAACACGTATACAAGTACAATATTTGAAAACAATATGTATCATGAACAAAACAAAACTACTCCTAGAAAACCTTGATGAGTGCCATATGGTAAAATACATTATAAGCATTGTGGGTATTTCAGTATCGATTTTCTTCATCTTTTAAGTTCATATTCACGTCACTTTTGTATCTCGTACACACTTCAGTGCTACTAAGCTACATATGTGCTGTGTCTCCATATTCATACTCACCGAGTTTTTGTCTATAGTATGCTATATACATACCATGCTATGTTATTGCTTGTCTTAATGCTCTGGCATGACCTATTTTATTGGAATTTCTGCGATAAATATCCAGTGTTTTTCATATTTTCTGGTATTGGTGTCAAACCCTTTTAAATCCCGAAGTTAACAAACTAATCAGGTTGACTGAGTCCAAGAAATGTGAGATTATACTGTTACGACAGCGGTAGTCACGTGACCCTGGTAACACGTCATGATATTCTCGAAGGATCGGGGAACATCACGAATAATCCAGTATGTGCTAGGCCTCCTCTATTCCTCTACATAAGTGCGCCGGATAACGTGAGACAAATCAATGTAATTGAATTGCAGACAGAGATAGAGACGACAATTGAGTCAAGCGCGTGAATCGTTCGTTCGTTGTGAATTATAGCGTTTGTTTAAGTTATAGTGTGGCTGTGGAGATTAAGTGTATTGCAAAGTTGTATTGAGAAAAAATAAACTAGTTTTATTTAAAAAAGGACTTGTATCGCTAAAGTTTCTTCGGAAAGAAGTTTTACGGAAAATTAACTAACGACCAGAGACGTAACAAATTGGTGTCAGAAGCGGGATAAAAAAAGAAGATGGAAACGAGAGGTGGCAAATCAAACTACAGCTTAGCAGATTTGATGGCAGCAATACAAGAACAGCAAAAGAAACAAGAAGAACGAGAAGATAAACAAGAAAAGAGATTACAGCAGTTGTTGGAGGAAAAAGAAAAGAAACAAGAAGAACGAGAAAAGAAATAAGAAGAACGAGAAGATAAACAAGAAAAGAGATTACAGCAGTTGTTGGAGGAAAAAGAAAAGAAACAAGAAGAACGAGAAAAGAAATAAGAAGAACGAGAAGATAAACAAGAAAAGAGGTTACAGCAGTTGTTGGAGGGAAAAAAGAAACAAGAAGAACGAGAAGATAAACAAGAAAAGAGATTACAGCAGTTGTAGGAGGAAAAAGAAAAGAAACAAGAAGAACGAGAAAAGAAATAAGAAGAACGAGAAGATAAACAAGAAAAGAGGTTACAGCAGTTGTTGGAGGGAAAAAAGAAACAAGAAGAACGAGAAGATAAACAAGAAA
>NW_013666876.1:292317-293610 GCF_000517525.1 Limulus polyphemus | reverse complement strand
TGACAGCATCTGACAGACACAACTATAGAGCACTGGTAGAGGCTCTGGAACTCAGGCACGGAACCCAGAATCAGTCAGAAGTCTAAAAGGCCAGGTTCAGGACGAGAGTCCGTGCTAAAGGGGAGAGCCTGCAAGAGCTGGCACAGGACTTGGAAAGCATGGCATACAAGGGCTACCCAACTGCACCACCCGATCTCCTCAAGTTGTTGCTGAGGGATCAGTTCATAGATGCCTTGGACAGTCCACAACTTAAGATACAAGTGAAGCAAGCACACCCCTCTACCATGCAGGATGCAATGGCCAGAGCTTTCGAATTTGAATCCTACGTTAAGTCCAGTACAGAGGTACCAAGGTTGGTACAGTCATCTGGATTCAAGGTCAGAAAAGGTCAGCTTTCAGAGAGGTTTGAGGGACTTTGCTGGCACTGTAACAAACCTGGGCACAAGAGAGCTCAATGCTGGCAACTTCAACACAGAGGAGACGATACATCAGTAAAGGCTGCTACCAAGAAAGGCTGTTGGAACTGTGGAAAGCACGGACATTTGAGGAGCCAGTGTAGGAAGAATACTACCAACAAGTCAGCCTCAAGGAGACCAGTTGGTGTTGATGGACACTCACCAACCCCCATCATGAAAGTCCCTACAGCTAGGTGTAAAATGCCAAGCACACACAGCGTCTATGTGACAGGAAAGCTGGATGGCCAAAGGTGCAACTTTGTCATAGATTCTGCGTCTCAGCAAACCCTTGTGAGCATCAAGGTGTTAAATCACGAAGGAGTACCAGAAGCCATAGAGAAGCTTTATGGTGTGACAGGACATTCTACAAGATTGTGGGGACCAGTGTGGGTAACTATTGAGCTCATGGGCGTAAAGGACAGACACAAAGTATACTTGGCTGACATTGAAGACCCAATGCATATTAGGATTGGACTATTTACTACCAAGGAAGTTTGTAATTGATTTTTATAAAATGACGTTTGGGAACAACAAAGGCCAAGTTCCGGTAACTGTTAAGAGAGAGGTTGAACTAATTAGGTGTCATCAAGCTGAAGTCAAGCGGACTGGAAGAGTTGATGATGGTGAAGTGGAGCCAAATATAGATATCAGGGCAGAACAGGAGAGGGACCAGGATTTAAGGCCAATGATTGATTTTCTAAAAGCCAGTGTTGTGCACCCTGCTTGGGAGAAGGCGTCTAGTCTAAGCCCCGTGACAAAGCACTATTGGGCACAATGGGACCAATTGAAGCTTGAAAATGGTATTCTTGTCCGGAGATGGGAAATTACAGATGCGAAA
>NW_013666876.1:283829-291317 GCF_000517525.1 Limulus polyphemus | reverse complement strand
CCAACAGGCAAAGATAGCCCATTATGTAGCTTCACTCATGCAACCAACACTAAACACAGTGGTATGTCTGAGGACTTACAACGCTAGAAACTGGGTTTCGATACTCTTGGTGGTCAGAGCAAAGATAGCCCATTGTGTAGCTTTGTGCATAACTTCGAACTAGCTTTATAAATGCAAATATACAACCATATTAAAGTTATTATACAGAAAATGAGCAAGAGCATAGACCTTTTAGACTTAAAGAAGAGCATGTTAAGTGAGTGTTCATCTAGCAGGATGTCATTATTAAAGACCATTTCAGTAACTGGTTGTTCAAGACATATCTCATGAAATTGTTTCAAGAGTGCAAATCGACATGGAACATTTCTTCTACTGGAAAAAAACAAACTGTGTTTACTGAATCTGGTAACTGACCGAAAAAAAAATCTGAACAGGCAATAGTTTGCAACCCAACTCACTGATTCGATCAGAAGTGATCAAGATTCAACCATACCATGCAAAATACGTTATAGCAATCTGAACACTGTTCATCTCAACTGCAAGCATGAACACGTTCTTAGTGGTGCTTCGAGTGCAAACTGTCGACAACTAATAATTAGAAATGCGTAGCGTGATCTTATGAATGAATTTTACATCTACAATACTGATGGTAGGATAAAAAGTGTAAAACTAAGGAGAATCCTACTAGAATCATCTAACTCGACTAGTACTGTTTTATAAGTGCAAGAGCCTGTAACAGTGTGGGAAATGTTCAGATGACATAGGAGAGGTTTTTTGATTCCGTAAGAAGGGTTAATAACATTGAGGTGTGCTCGAACTTCGTCATTAATCAAGCTCATCATATACAACTAAATTCTAACTTTGATGAACAAAGGATATTTTAAGATATTTCATCATCAACTCGAACGTTGTCATACTCGTCACGTTTTTCTCTTACAAAACTGTGAATTAATTTCTCTCCCTAGTTTTGAATGAATGAGCCACAAAAAACACAAGTCATTTCAAACGCCTTATAGTCTTTTCGTTGAGCCTAAACTGTTATTGTGGTGAAAGGTGACTCAACCTTATTCTAGGTAGGTGTCCTGGCAAAGTGGTCAGTGATTTATTATGGCATACACAAAAATATTTTAAACAACAAACTTCTTTATAAAAACCAATTTCCTGTTAAAAAACAAAATCATCCAGCTTGCTTGCAGGCCATATTTGGTATTTTGCAGTATTTTCAACTATTATATGTACTGATAAATTATTTATACTGAGATTTCAATGTCCAAACGCAAAAACACAAAAGACATTTTTCCAATGATTTAACTTCTCTGTTAGCTGAAAATTTCACTCTCAACTGACCATAGGATAGCAATAATAAATGTTTCCACTTCTTTGGGAAAATCTTCTTTTGGGAAAGAGTTATCTCTATGTGCGTTTCAGGATCAAATCTTTTACAGACTCACAACTGTGAGTTTCAGGTCTTCTGATAGCTTATTCTATTTACTGTGGGTTTTTCACTAGCTTTTTCAGAGTTGATTATCTTCAGAGCCCACCATATTTCTGTGGTAAGGAGTTTTATATTTTAATACTGCAGCTGACTAGTCACTGTGACCATCTTTAGTATGATAGAAGCAGAATCTCCAACGGTGCCAACCGTAAAGGAGGTTACAATAACACTCAAGTTTTCTAAAACAGATCAAATTACAGCGTTGACTGAATATGCACGTGGTTATTCCATTGGACCCACCCCGTATTGGAGAAGGAACGTTGACTATAGTTCAGAATTTACTGCTTATATCTACACGAAATGTGGTAAGATTTTAGTTAAATACACAAGTGTGTTGTATATTTCAAAATCAGAAGTGTTACAAACGTTTGTATTTGTACTCAAGATATGACTGTGAATTGCCGACGCCGGTCAGACAAGTCGGAGTGTAAGGCAATGTTCATGTAAAGAATAAAATCACCTTTGTTCGTCGTACAATTTGCATATTACATTTACTTTACCTTTAGAACCTCTGAAATGCACATCTACACATTTTTCACCATATACTATATTTACTTTCCTCTGGCACGAATTGTCACTAAATCAGTAATGTAGGGTAAAGTGAATAGTTGATAATAAGAAAGTTATTTTGATTTTGCTGCAGATTCTTCTCTGGACATGATCTGATTGTGTTTAGTTTCTTTATCATCACCCCCGAGTACACAATCTCCCATTATTTCTATGTCAGAACCTTTGGTGCAATACTTGCATTTCACTTTGTGCATGCCAGATACAGCACTCAAATCTAGTTGTATTTAGTCTATGTGACTGACCCATTGCTCATTTGAAATATACCCACTAAATAAACTGTGTGAAGGTCGAATAGGTTGATAATTCAAGTTTTTTATTCAATCAAGAGGTTCTTTCTTCAGCTATTGAATTAAACTTGATACAAAAATTCAGGTTATAGTTTCATATACTTTAAGTGATCCCAAAATGCCAAAATGCTCAATTTCTCATCAATTTTTATTAGTCATCATGAAGACATTTAGACTGCCCACTGCAGTACTCATTAATATGTATTAGCCAGTGAATACATATATGCTTACGACATTTAAACTGAGAAAAACACCAACAACAATTGTCATTTAATCAGTATTTTTTAAACCATTATTTGAGAAATTACTGAAGTTTTCTTAGGAAGTTACTTAGATTGTTTTCCAAGATTTGCCAGACCCAGAAATTGAAGAAGTCCAAATCCATGGAATGCCAGGATGTGTAGGAACCCTCAACAGGTAATAACAAGTTAATCAACAGAAGCTCTCATCCATTTAACATTTGGAAAACATGGACACATTTTTATAATAACCTAACATTTGGAAAACTAGGTTATTATAAAAATGTGTCCATGTTTTCCAAATGTTAGGTTATTATAAAAAATGTGTCCATTCTTTCCAAATGTTAGGTTATTATAAAAAATGTGTCCATTCTTTCCAAATGTTAGGTTATTATAAAAAATGTGTCCATTCTTTCCAAATGTTAGGTTATTATAAAAAATGTGTCCATGATGATGAAAGAAACATTCACATGAAAACCAAACTCAAAGAATTCATGTCACATAGGTGAGAATGATATCAATTAAATACCAACGTGTGGTATATTAATAAAATACTTGCTTATCCACCAGCAACTTTCATTTTTCACACATATGCACCATTCTATCTTTACAATAGAATGCCATTGAATTGTACAAGTTATTAACATCCCCTATGAATATATTTATTGATATTCTATTAGGTAATTTAAAATGTATTAACAGTGTAAAATGCTTTACCCTAAAACTTATTTCCAAATACATTTCAACCAACATAATCAAGGTTAGAAGCCATCTTTAGTTTAATTATTTCATTCCAACTGGGTATTCTTTTGTTTTGTTTTTTACAGAAGGTTTGATTTGACTCCAGAATCATCATATAGTTGATTACTATGGAATTAAAAACATAGTAGCAGAGAGACATATAAATATCAACTTTTATTAAATTCATTCAGGAATAAACCTACTTACATGTTAGGTTTTGTAAAGAACATGTCGAAAAAAGCAAATCTTAAATATTTAATGATATTCTTGAAACATTAACACAAATCTAAGTGAAATAAAGTTAGCAAGTTGCATCTCTCTTGGTTTAGGACCTTTTAAAAACAAAATCCCTTTTTCTCAATACTTTTACTATATCTTTGTAAAAAACAATGCAGAAAATTAGCCATCAATAAAAACCTTTTGTTACTTCCCCAAAACTCAAGTATTATTTATGAGGTTTTATGTATTATTAATAACTCATAAGCATACATTAACATTCACTGTGAAAATGGATTTCACCCTACACATACTCAAACATATCTTCTTTTTTTCTACAATACAACGACAAAGCCTTATAAGTGTTTTAATGTACACAAAAAAAAGAGGTGGGAAGAAGGTATGGTTGTAGACAGAAGAGATTTATTTCAACCAAATTTCTACAACTTTTATTACCTACTGAGATGTTGATATATCCGTTATATTTAATGAAACAAAACCTTTATATTTCTAATTAACACTCACCAGTACATTTAAACTCGTGTTCGTTGGGTATATCAGCATCCCATGTAACAAGACAATCAAATTAGAAAACCTTATGTTCAATAAATTGATTCAAATGTCACTCGGATGTTTTGACTGATAAAATAATGTATCTATTACTAACAAGAAAGACAAAATGGTTGCTTTAATATCTATCTCTTCATGCTATAGTTCACTTCAACCAACAAGTAGCAATGAAAAAATAGTCCATACATACAAAATAATCCAAGAATGGACAAAGTTATTAGCTTTGTTTTCAAAATAAGATTTCTACATTGAAAACATCCTGACAAAAACACAATTTAAGTGTGTATGATCCTAAGTGACAAACCATAAAAACATGAAACAAGAAGTTTTATAGAATAATCAAACAAGTACAGTCAATACACCAAGAAAGTTCATTGAACAATAAAAAACTACAACAGAAAATGCTGTCATGGTTAGGATTAAATAACAGTAAATTTATCCAGAGTTTGCTTCAGAGCACCAAAAGTTAAACTCTTTCTGCTACAAAGTGGCACAAATGGTATTATTACTAACTTCTTAATTTTATGATGCACAATTACATGTACCCACAGACTTTACTTGTCTCAAGAGGAATAAGCATTTGGCCACTAGTGTAAGGCTTTCATGAAAACAAAAGAACTTATAACAAACCAGCTACAATTACCTGAATATTGTGTAAAGGTTTACTTATACGTTGTATCAAGTGAAACTAGTCCTAGCATTAAGTTCTGTACATTACCACCTGAAAGTGTTAATTATGCTGGTTCAGTATCATTTTATAATGGAATTACTCCCTCAATATTTCTCTGATACAAAATGAACAAAAATCAACCTACCAAACACACTTAACTAAATCAAAAACATTTAAACTTTGTATAGTTCCTAAATAGTTCCTAAACTCAGATCCTGAGGAAGACCCTTTTTTGATTGTAAATGTTTTCTCTAAACGTCTAGTGTTATGATTGTTAAATGCTATATGAATACAATATAAATGCAAATGATATATACATGTTAATAAAGCAAGCCTAGAATGTCAATATTGCTCATGTTTTTTATCTAACAATGTACTCACATGAAACAAGTTCAGTTGACCCTGTTTATGAATGATTATATATTGATAATCCTACATACATATTATGCCAATATAATGTAAAACACCTCTTCAAAATTTACCAAAATGTTATAAAAATTTCCATGTTCCAAGGTCATTTTTCATATACAAAGAAAACAGGACAAATATTCAAATTGACACAGATTCAAGAGAAAGTTCTGTATAAATAACTTATAATGTTACCTATAACAAACAATGAAAATATGTGGTTTCTAAACTTATTTGCTTAACAAATTTGAAGAAATAGTCTCATCTACATGTAATTCTTAATAGAAAAATAACTTGGTTGGCTTTATTTTGGTTACATGTCTATTACAACATTTAAAAAACTCTGGATCAATACTGCAATTCTTTAACTTCATCATTGAGATAGATTTATTAAAAATCTTTCTCATAGGACACTGGCAGGACATTTAATAGACAGGCCTCATGTGGTAATCAAAGCTTAATAAAACCATAAACCCTTTCTTATAAAACTTATTTCAATACAGAATTAAAAGAAACATTTTTGTGAAGGACTAACCAAAGGTACCTATAGCTAACACTATTCTAGCAAATTTTTTTACCATAATCATGCAATTTTCTTAGTTGAATTGAGATTACAGCCAAAGCTTAAGATGTACAACTGAATGATGCTTGAATTTGAATATTATTTGAAGTTTTTTTAGACAGCAAATAAAAAATAGCATAAAAAAAAACAAAAATACTAAAGCATAACAGTGAAAAATGTAAGTAAAATGCTTAAGCTTTTAGACACTTTTACAAATCAAACATTAAAAACAAATTCAAACAATTCTACGTTGATAATAATTACTTAATCTGCATCACAAAGTTTTCATTAGAAAAAAAAAAGTAAATACCAAGATACGTGTTTTCATATTTATCCTCTAAATTATAAAATAGAATTTCCTTATCGGGAATTTTATGATCTTCACTAAATTCCTTCATAAGTTATTAATACCAAACACAATCTGCTTCCAAAAACACTTTTGTAGTTCCTCTAGGTTGCAGGTCTACAGTGCATTATGAAGACTTCAAAAGTTGCTAACTATATTTTCAACAAGAACAGTTTTTAACCTCTGACAGTTTAAGTTTTTCTTATTTGATAAGGCACCAATTCCACAACTCCACCCACTATAACTAAAAGATCTGATGTAAGGAAACTTCTCAAACTCTTTCTCTGGAAAACAATGGACAGTTCTAAATCACATGCATAATAATTCAACCAAACAAATTCACCTTTAAAACAATCAAGACAATATTTTAAGTAACATCATTTTTTTTTCTTTTCTTGCCATAAAGGAATGTTCAAATAACTTTCATGATGAACAAGTTCGTGTTGTTGTTCATGTTAGTCTAATAGAACACCCTAATTAATTTTTCTGAAAGTTGTAAGTTCAAAACAAAAAGAAGGTTATCATTTCTATTTGACTTCCAAATACAAGAAAATAATTAAATATTAGAATACACAAACAGAAGCATAAATGATATACAGGTAGTTAGGTTATATTAAAAATAACGTAGACTCAAATTTAGTTAATTAAACAAAATAACATCTAAATAGGTTGAGTCATATTCCTTATAGTTGATTGGTAATTAGTCTATCCTGAACCTAACAATGATTACGTTCACTATGAATATTTCTTTCTATAAAAACCAACCAAAATTGTATTAACTTTAATATAGCAAGTACATTACATTAAGTATTAAGTTCTGTACTCTTACTGTTCAAGATGTTTTGGCCTGCTTAGCAGGTTTAATTAAGTCTGATCTAAGGCATTGTACTAAGCATTAATGGAAAGTTAGTAACTCTGCAAATTTTTGTAATTATAAGTATACATGCTTGTGTACATGCATATGTACATCACAGTGTGTGTGTGTGTGTGTGTGTGTGTGTGTGTGTGTGTTTGGAAAAATACGTTAAATTTTTCACCAAATAATATTACTATAAAAAAAAGTGAGCATTTCTCCAAATTTTCATTTATGAAATAAAACTAAAAACAACAACAATATATTATGCTAATATACCTGCTCTACAATATTTTTGAGTAAACACCTAGTGATGTAGAATTAGAATTATATCTCTTAATTAAAGCTTTAATGTTCAATTGAGAGTGTACACTTAGAGTGATGCAAAAATGGAAAGATCTTATAAAACTTTTTTTTTTTTTAGGAATAGTACTTCTCATTATATACATCTGGAAAAAAGTTAAGCACCCCCGTGTTTTTTTCAAGTGATTCAGATTCGACGTTCTTGTGACTGATTATAAATTACCATTC
>NW_013666876.1:281553-282914 GCF_000517525.1 Limulus polyphemus | reverse complement strand
GAATGGTAATTTATAATCAGTCACAAGAACGTCGAATCTGAATCACTTGAAAAAAACACGGGGGTGCTTAACTTTTTTCCAGGTGTATAGTTTATCGTCAAAGGGATGTTCATTAAACAAGGCAGATGGTGGGCTTTGCTTAAAGTGTGCTTACATTTTCTTTTATACGTGCTTACTTTCATTTGTATCTTTCTGATGACCGTATTCTATTTGTATGAATAGGTTCAAACAGAGTTCAAGCTAAGCACTATAGATATACATATTAAAATACATACACCTAACCAAAGGTTACAGCACACTTGCGATCATTACTCTACCTATAAAACAAGTGTCTTGTATTAATTTTGAAGGAAAATGTCAGTCAAAAATTACAAATAAAATACAATAATGTGAAATCTTTTTTTTTTCTTACTTTAATAACACTTTTGAAGTCAAGATCAACAATTATGTGGGGTTAATAAATCTTTTACTCAAATTTCAATATAACATTTTGAGCATGTTGTTTTCTTTATAATATTCAAAATTTAGTTGTTTCTTTACTAGCTTTAGAATAATAATAAAAAAAGAATGAAAATAAATTACCTATTTTTCACATTGTGCAAAAAAATACATATCAAAGAGTCAGAGATCGTAAGTGTTCAAGGTGTTTCAAAACTTCTGCAAATGTAGGACGCTTGTCTTGATCTAAGTCCCAAGCTTGTCTCATAATCTCATATACTTCAGGAGGACACCCCTCTGGTGCTTCCATACGATACCCTTTTTCAACATGTTTAACTACATCAGCTAGAGGCTAGAACAAGAACAAATATTAGAAATATTTCAAGATAACATCTAAACTAACAATGACAAGCACCTATAATCATTTATCAAAGGAAAAAAAAACACCAAATATATTATACAAAGAGCAAGTAATTAGTAGACACAGACTGTTCTTTAATTCAAAATTACACTTAACTTGCTTTCACAACATAGCAACCAGTACAGTCCAAATAATAGTTAAGTTAAAAGACATTTCTGAAGCTTTACTGCATCACTTTTACATACATAACAAAATTACAACAAACTAAAAGTGGTCACAGCTTTTCTGAAACTTATATATATTATATATATATATATATATATTATATCACTTTTATGTACACACCAACTGAATTATAACACACTTAGAATGGCCACAGCTTCAGTATATCACTTTTATGTACACACCAACTGAATTATAACACACTTAGAATGGTCACAGCTTCAGTATATCACTTTTATGTACACACCAACTGAATTATAACACACTTAGAATGGTCACAGCTTCAGTATATCACTTTTATGTACACACCAACTGAATTATAACACACTTAGAATGGTCA
>NW_013666876.1:277156-280637 GCF_000517525.1 Limulus polyphemus | reverse complement strand
TTACAATTCGTGGGTAAGGCACTCTACCAAAAGAATAAATTTCCCACAAAAGAATTCCAAAACTCCACATATCCGACTTGTTGGAGAATTTCTAAAACATATATATATAAATAAAATTTGATGTAGCACAAACTAATATAAATAATATATACTTTCTCCAAGAAAAAACAATGTCTATAAGTGTTATACTCTTAAAAAATTATATACAAAAGTCTATCAAATATCCAGCAAATTTCATATCTAAACAAAGAAAAAATTACATTTTTTATTTCATTGTTCTTAGATTAAACATCACATCCCTGAAACTAACTAAAATCAATCAATACATAATATCTTCGTTCTGAGTTTACTTATTGATTATTAGTATAATTTTATTACAAGTTACAGCTTTTACAGTAAGGAAGAATATTTATAAAACACGTACAACATTTTGATCACACCAATGATCAAAACATCATACCAGTTTTTTAAAATATTCTTCCCTACTGTAAAAGCTGTAACTTGTAATAAAATAATGCATCATATCATTGAATTATAATGTATAATTGTCAGCAGATATAAATTGGGATTTTTATAAAATATAACATTGCTTACACTGTGTTTAAGAGCTTCAGGTGCAGTCCATTTAATCGGGAATTTTCCACCTTCTAAGTTAAAAGTTTCCTCTCTAGCAAGACCAAAATCAGAAACCTATAACGCAAAAGGTTGTAAGATGAACCATATAATAACAACAAAAACTTTAAATTGTATCAGTTCACCTCCTCCAGAGAATAATTTTAAAACAATCAATACAGCCAGTAAATCCTTTAGTTACCACCTCCAGAGAATAATTTTAAAACAATCAATACGGCCAGTAAATCCTTTAGTTACCACCTCCAGAGAATAATTTTAAAACAATCAATACATCCAGTAAATCCTTTAGTTACCACCTCCAGAGAATAATTTTAAAACAATCAATACAGCCAGTAAATCCTTTAGTTACCACCTCCAGAGAACAATTTTAAAACAATCAATACAGCCAGTAAATCCTTTAGTTACCACTACTTTTACCAAAGCATTCATTAAACCAAATACTTAGTACTTGTTAAGCTCTGTAGAAGCATTCTAAATAAGAAAGTTCAAGTTGGTAAACACATGAAAAAAATATACTTTCAGTTTGGTACTATCAGCTGACTTTATTAACACAATAACATAACTGCTAACTTCTCTAGCAGTTTAATGAAAACGGGTTTCACAGTATTAGATAAAACTAAAAAAATATTGGTTATAATACACAAAGTAAACAGGATCAAGCTATAAGGGTTTAACTAATGAATATGGCTATTCTCTTTTCAAACAAAACATGTGAATAACTGCAACTTTATTATATACAATATCAATACATAAAAAAACCTACTCATCATTTTATCAGTTGAATGTTCCTATCACTATTACATATAAAACAAAAAGCTACAGCTTTTCCAGGTAAATTTCAACTGATCTAAATATGCCATGAAAACATTTTTACAACTGTAAAAGCTGATAAGTCAGTTCAGAAAAGTGATTAAAAACTTAGTGTTGTGATATGATGTTAGATGAAAAATATGCTTGTCAACAATCACTATAATTACAGTCCTAAATTTTTTCAGCTTGCAAAAGAGCTTGAATTATGAAGTTGAAGTATGATAGGAAAATAATGTTTTTATGGGAATAAGATGAGATAGGCTTAATTAAATTATTCTGTACTCGACCATATCAAGTTTCATTTAACCAACAAGGCCTCTGTATTAGGTCTTGTTTGCATTAGTTTCCATAGTTATTTTCAAAACTGTAATACAGTATTATAAATTGAAGATATTACCTTCAGTGTTCCTCATATTAGTTCACACAAAGCATATCAAAAATTCAAAGTTTTTCTCATAATAAACATATTATATAGAGAAATACTAAATATTCATACTTTGTTTTTTCACAACAGATACCTTTGTACTTTGCAAGAATGTTTTTTTTTTTTTACTTTACTACAAAACTGGGCTATACCTTAGAAACTCCTTCCTCTGAGATAAGAACATTTCTTGCAGCCAAGTCTCTATGTACTACATGCTTAGATTCCAAATATTCCATACCAGCACAAGTATCCCTAAAAAAATGGAATAAAATATATCCAATTTCTAAACTTTCATGCTGCCAAGTAAAGAACTTTTTAAGTGTAAAATGTTCATACCAACAGAACTAATAAACCTGAACAAATATACAATATGTATCAGAATTCATATATCAAATGCAAATATTATTTTGTTTCTTTTCTGTTTTCAACTGACAGTAGTTAGAGTATTAAATGTAACAACAACTGTCTTTCAGCCACTGTGTTAAAACATCTACCACGTGTTAAATATTATTTTCATCTTCAATTTAGTTGTCCAGAAATTATCATCACTATCATCACTTTTTGGCCTATTAGTAAACGTTTGTAGTTAATTTTTGACAAAATAACCACATACACACAAAATTATTCCTTAAAAAAAATTTACCAGCAATTAGTATAGTTCACTTAATTTTGTTTTTTTGTTTATAATTGTAAATACTCAAAATACAGCCACACTTATACTTTAACAAGGTAGGTAAGAGTAGAAAAGTGGATTAAAAAAAATAAAGGAATGGGAGGGGCTTCTCTGTCAGGTTTGCTAAATATATTGATACCTCAGCAAATCAAGAAGTTGGGAGGTTCTTATTTTATATTCTAACTTGTCAATATGTGAAGTTTGAGTTTTTAATTGGTTAAGCACTGCTGACATTGTACAATAGAAGTAACAGCTCAAACGTATCATATGATATACAAGAGTGAGTACTGAGAAATTTCTTTTTATATTTTCTTTTTAATTAAGAAATTTTATAGGTAACTAAAAACATTCATCACATGCACATTTTGACTCCACCTGTGCACACAGGGTTAAACAGTAATTTATAGTTTCTTCTGATATTTACTAGTTGGATCTTTTACAGACATGAACAAAATAATCTATGATGGGAATAAGTTTAGAAGAATTAGATACAAACCATAAGTATGGGAACTTTTTTACCACCTTCTTTACATGTTATTTTCATTTCTGAAAATGTTTTCATGTTAAATTATATCTATTTAACTCTTTCAGCATAGGCTCGGACACTGGGACACTTGTAACCATTTCGTGCTTGTTATAGTTTTCATGCTATAACTTTTAAATTAGTAAGCATATGTTAATGAAATTTGGCAGATTATCAATAAACATTACAATGCTTTCGTATGCAAAATAAGGTTTGTAAAGCAATGTTTTTCTCATTTCTTTTTTCTTTTCACATATTGCCTATCTGTCATGCAAAGTAATATTCATTTTAAGACTAAAAATACTTTTATGCATCAGAAAATTTTGAAATATCACATGTGAAATCTTTATAATGTCAAGATAGTTATCAAACATTTTTTAAGAAAAACTTTATATTTTATCTGTTATTTTTGGTAATT
>NW_013666876.1:265544-276233 GCF_000517525.1 Limulus polyphemus | reverse complement strand
ACCCATGACCCATCTACGAAAGGGTTAATAGCTCTAAAAATTTACTTCTTTAACAAAACATCATGTAAGTTAAGAAAGTGTAAAATATTCCGATGACTCAAAATTATTATTACTGAATATTATTGTTAAGTTTATCATATTAAAACAATGCATACAAAACAAATAATCTATTATTTATTGAAAATAAAATACATTTATTAGATATAAATTGATTTCGACCAAGAATATTGTTAGAAAGAATCATGTTAACTAGCCTGACAAAGGTAAAGGCAATGCCAGTTTGAAAGTTGAGGTCCTAGGTCACTGATAAATCTTTCAGTTTATGCAGGGTTTGTTTTTTTTTTATTTTATTAGTTATAGCCAGAAGCAGTGATTATTGTAAACAGCAAAATAAAGTATAAAATAAATAAGTTCATACATATCAATCAGAGTTTAAGTAGACTGGATATATACAATAGAACTTTCTGATCAACAGTAAAAAATAATTCTCAGACAAATGAAACTATCTCTAATACTTTTCCAAAACACAGTTTTACATGAACATTTTTTAACTTTCACAACCCAAAAATTATGAATTGGTGTAAAAACTTTTAAGCCAAAACTAAATACCATAATCAAGTTTGTAATAAGTTTCATGCAATTTGGTTAAGTATTTCTACTTTGTGAAATAAGAAAATCAAGGGATACAAGTAACACTCTTCCATTGTGGAAGGATTTAAACCTTTACAAAATTGGCAATAAAAACTAGATATAATTATCAATTACCTGCCATATCCATCGATTTTACATTATAGCCATAAACTTACACAAACTTTCAGATCTCAGTTTAACATTTTACCACAAAAATAACACACAGCCAATGTATATTGAAATACCAAAAGTAATTAATTTAAAGGTTCGTAACTTGAAAAATGAGTTTTACATCAAGTATTTATTACAAGAAATATAAAAGCTGAGATTGCTTCAACAGATAAAAACAAGCTATTATACAGTTTCAAGACTCAATGTTGAACAAACTTACGCTGCAAATGCTATTTGATCTTTTTTAGAAACGTGCATCCTTCCTCTAGAGCGCAAATAATCCACTAGTGATCCTTTAGCCATAAATTCTGTGAGGATATAGATAGATGGTCCATCAAAAACCACTCCAATAAGTTGCACCAAATTTGTGTGTTGTAAAGTTCTGTAACAAGAAATATTTTTTGCTGAAAAAACAACACAAAACAAACATACACAAATATAAAAATAAATATACTTCTTACGAACTCAAAACAAAATAAAAACTATTCAAACAAACAAACAAAAACTATTATTTCTTTTTATATTTGCTTGTTGAATATCATATGGAAAAATAAACTCTACAACAGCTTCGTAAGCTCTAATATTTCAATATATTTATTCTACACCAACTGGATTAAAGCAAAGACTATTGCAGACTGTAAAACTTATAAAACAGTATTTTTATTATAAGTAAAAGTTTTATGTAATGTCTGTTGTTTTCTCAGAATCCCAGGATGTTAGAGCTATTATATAAATTACTAGTACTTACAACTAAGAAAGCTGAAATCAGGATTCATAGCTAAATTTGTAGAAAAAGTTTTTCATCATAAATATGATAAAATAATGAATTTAAAAACAAGAAATAGAACATACTTATATTCCTTTATCCATAAATTTGAATAAAAAAAAAAGAGGATTACTGAAACTGTGCTTGTTTTTAAGGGTTAGATATGGATTGAAGTTTATTAAATGTAAAACTCACTTACGTCATTACTGATGCTTCTGCAAGGAACTTTTGGGCTGCTTTACTGCAGTCTTTCAAAATTTTTACAGCTACTTTTTGACCCCGTAATGTTCCTAATAACACATCTGAAAATAATGTACAAGAAATTAGCTCAACACAAAGTTATATCAGTACAAAAGTAATCTTCTAGATCAATAAAAATTAACTATTAAGTGTTTTATCAAAAATAAAAATACTTAACTTCACACATGTCATTATGCCGTGACACAATCACAAGTATACTCAAATATATAACTATACAAAAAAAATAACAGCACTCAAGAAAAGTTTATTTAAAGAGGTAGAGTACAGAATTCCCTCACTTGTGAAAGGACCAATTTTCTACAGTATAATGTACTAAACCAATTTTACATCTATGAAAATTTTACTTGTTTAAACTTTATGTAGCAGAAAGTAAAATCTCTTGATACCTCAATAAAGTGTAACCAGTAAAGTTAAATAATACAAGTTTGGTCAAAAATATTGTTAACAGTGAAAGCACCCAACTAACAAAGCAATGTATTCTAATCTTTATAAGTAGAAATGTAACTATAATTAATTAGCTATACTGATTGCCAGTTTGATATTTAGTTTTGCTCTGGGTACACAGCTTGCTCTCATCAGAAATTAACATTAATTACTAATTTAGTTTTCTCCAGTTGATGCTGTGGTTGCACAATCCTCTACTTGTTGTTGATACAGCTCTCCTGTTTTATGAGTGAGCCAATACATATTACGAATACCAAGTTGGATGTCACCCAGTTAAACCAGGCCCATGCAGTTCATTCAGGTACTGTGATGACTGTGAAAAGTTAGCTAGCAGGCCTCCAGTATTCAGATTAGTGATAATAACCCACGGTCTTATACTGATATTATTAACGAATGTGACTGGTTCTGATAGTGATCTTAATATTAATCACCATTTTTGTACTAATAATCATTCTCATCAGTAGTTAAAAAATTTTCTCAAAGAAACTTGTGACCACATAGTTTGTAACAATACATTAACTGGCTACATTACAAACAAATATGTTTACATAATTAATAGTGGTATTTGGGAATTACCCTGCAGCAATAAATATGTTGATTTCTTGGTTAATTGCAGAACGTTCAATATGTAGGTGAGAATTTACAATTTTTGACAGGCAGAATGAATGGCTACTGGTCCTCTACCAAAAAGAAATACTAAAATTTCCTCTATCAACACTAACTCTGAAAAGCATACTTTCAAAGACTTTTGTACACAGCCTATAGAATTTGTATGATGTAAAAAATTAAATGGTTTAAATGCATTAGGATTATACCTGAAAATATTGTTAACAGCAACGGTACCCAACTGATGAAACAATGCATTCCATTCTCATCTTTATAACTAGGAATGTAAGAAAAGTATATTTAATCCTCTCAATATGGGCTTAGTGGATTACACCGACGTCATGCCCCCAGAGTTTACATACTATAACTCTTAACATGGTTTATGAATCTTCACAAGATTTTCCAAGTTTTTAATAAACATTACAAGTCTTTTTATAGACAAAAACATCATAATTTTTAATTATGTATTCTTACTAAAAATTTGTCCATGAATATATACGGAGTCATAGTGTTGATTGTTCCAAGTGCAAAGTTAATTTCATGTTAAAATTAAAAATACTTTTCTTCATCTGAAAATTTTCAAATTTCATTTGCATAATCTCTAAAACCTCTTAAATAACTATGAAGTTTGTTTTTTTTCAGAGAACTTTATATTTTATCTGTTATTTTCTCTACCCTAACTCCGTCGGTGTTAGTCAAATTGGCCAACCTAGTTACCACTATAAAACTTTATATCTGTTATTTTCTCTACGCTAACAGTATACTTAGTAGTGCTGTTCTATCTTCCCGATAGTTTCTACTTCTAACCTTTTTATATCTATTTCCTATATTCATTTTACTGAAGTAGAAACCTTCCAAACATAAAGCAATGAACCACCACTTCTACCATTAGACTATTTACATGATACTGTAATACAAAACCATTGATAGCAAACAAGCTTATGTGGTGCAATTACCGGAACTTTCCCACAGAGTTTATCATAATCCCAAATCTGAGAACACAGTGGAAGAGGGTTTATCGACTTGTTTACAATACAGCGGTTGCAACAAGAATTGTCCAAGCCAATAAAAATGCAAGAAAATATTTATGATATGACTCTGTTCAAAGTTTAGGCCAGTCCAATAAACTTGGTAGGTATTGGAATGTTAATTATCCTCCCGAAGTGGTCAAAATTTAGTGATACATGTGTACATATATACACTATTACTATTTGCTAAATGCTTAAAACATAAAAAAATATATAGAAAAACAATGATTTCTAGCAGTTACAATGTTATGAAATTGATTTTTATTCGCACGTCATACTTGCTAAGCCTTGCCGTAAGCCTCGTTTCTTTCTTCAAGTGAAAGGGGAAAACAATTTAATTCTTGTAGATTTAGAAAGCCAAGAAATTATCAAATCACTAAACTGGTACACAGAAAATCACTGTAATTTACCTGGATTTCTTACAAAGCTATACGTGGGTTAAGAAAAAAATCTCATTTCTGTCAGAGCAACAACTTAGTCAGCAGACTTTAACGTTTCCGGTAAAAGAATGACTTTCACCTTCAAGCCAATTAAAAACTCAGATTTACGTATTTTGAAATATGCTCTTTCTACTGATTATTAACCCTTTACAGACAGGTCATAGGTCAAAGGCCATGTCACTGCGTTTGTTGACTTGCATTCAAAATTTCATGAATTTATGTCAATATCTGTGGTATCAAACTGTAGATTATAATTCAAATTTTAGTATTAAACCTTACTAAGTTTCTTAATTTAAAAACAAATATTAAAAAACACAGTTAAAAATCGATTTTTGTATGTCACGTGGTATGTTGAATCAAAAACATTTGATAACTATCTGGACATTATAAAGATTTTGCACGTGAAACTTGAAAAATTTCTGATGCATAAAAGTATTTTTAATCTTAAAATGAAAATGACTTTGCATGTTGAACCGGCGACATGCGAAAAGAAAAAAAAAGGCATGAGAAAAACATTGCTTTACAAACCTTAAAACTTAATAAAAAAATTGATATTTTGCATATGAAAGCATTGTAATGTTTACTGATAATCTACCAAACTTTTTTAACATTTGCTTACTGATTTAAAAATTATAGCATGAAAACTATAACAAGCACAAAAATGGTTACGAGGATGGTCCCAGGGAATGAGCCCAAGCTGAAAGAGTTAACTTGTACTTAATAGTACTAGGTATGAATATTTTATTTTCTAGCTCATCAATGTCTGAAATGTGAGTTTCTAATTCATTAACCATTATAGATATTGTATGGTAGGCATAGTAAATTATAAACTGAGCAATAAGACAAGAGAACATGTATGCGACACAAAAAAGTATATTTAGCTTTTTTTTAATACTTCCTTTCAAATAATAAATTAAAACATACATAATATTAAAATTTGTATTATAAACTGTGTTTTGATGCTAATTTTATTGACATATGTTGACAATAAGGTCATTTAATTATATTTTGAAAATAATTAAAACATCATGACATGAGCTCTTTGCCCAGTCCATAGCGAGTGGGTTAATTACCTATACTAATTACCAGGTTTATTTTTAGGTTCACTCCAAGTACACAGCTTGCTCTGATTGGAAGTTAATATAAATGAATTTTATTTTCCTTTTTTTCTTTAAAATAAAGAAATAAATTTTCTCTGTCACCACATTATGCTAACCCTAATTTATTACCTTTAATTATCAACTTTAAGATAACATATATTTATTATTCAGTTTTTACTAAGTTTCCTTCAATATCTGTTCATTTACAGTCCACATTAGTACAAAGGGAAGGACTTTCAGAAACTTTTTTCTCATAAAATGAAACTAGATAACGACAATTATGGTAATACTATAGGCTAGAGATGATTCCAAGATATGAAATTTTAGGACTGTATCTGTTCAAATTTTTCATCTTCAGGTCTATGGAATAAGAATCCTCTAAAGGTCGAAACAAGTCCAACTTTGAGCATGAAGAAATAATTTTAGGGTCAACCACATTTTTAAAAATAAAAATCAGGTCTGGCCCATCTCAAATCTTAACACTTTCACACAAATTAACGTACAACTGGATTAGAACTCATCTCTAGTTTAGATACACTCTGTATTTTCTTATCCCCAAGTCAGAATTGTGCAAAATTATCCTTCACTTACAGATTTTCAAGGTATACGAGAAGAAAAAATGATAAAAATATTCATCTTATATTTGTTTAATAAAAACGTTTACATAAAAATTTCTTAATAAACGAGCATTACAAATCCTCCACCCCCTTTTTTTTACCAGTGGTTTTTCTGTACTTACAATGAGTAGTTATTCAGTTATTAAAAAACAAAAATCGTAACGTAAGAAAATAATCACAAAAATGATAAAATCATTCATAGCTTATCCTAAAAATTAAGTTCTCACAGCAGTATATATCTTCATGAAAGTGAAATCAATTTACACATTTATAGCAAACACAAATTAATACATTTTACAATTGTTAAAGATATCTACAATTAGTAATGTCTTACCACCAAATTCACCCTTCCCTAACACTTCTCCTAGTTTTAGGTCTTGTTTGTCAACTACCCAGCCAGCTTGCTCAAAGGCACTTGAGTCAACAGAAAACTCAAGTCCTCCCTCTTTGGGAACAGGTTTTCGAAGCTGTGTACACAAACCATCTGCATCCTTCTGGTAATGCTGGTGAAAACAGAGCAAAATTAATTATACAAACAAACACACACACACACACACACACAGAAATATATATATGTGCACAAATTTTGAAGTAAAATCAATCTTTAGAAGTTTTTATTAAAGCCACAGCAGTCAAGACAAGATGTTAAACATGCATTGCAGTACACCAAGAAACAGAAAAGACTAAAATAGGCTAACATATATTTACAATGAATATCCATCGAGCTTCCAAAGTATTTAGTACCTATACACAGTGTCGTTTTCTGTACATATTGTGTCAAGTTACAGGTATAACATTCTTCAAAACAATCTTTAGTTAACCCTATGAGTATGGGTGGAGGTTAAGGTGGGCATGTAATGATCTTTTAGAGTTACATTCAAAATTTAGTTAAATAACTTTCTTATCAATGTATATCAATAAAATTGTAATCAAAACAGTTTGTAAATCAAGTTTTAACACTATATATGTTTTAATTTTTTAATACTGAAAGGAAATACCTAAATAATTTCTCACTCTTCACTTCTCTATCACATGAAACCTTTTGCTTCAAATTGCCAATTTTAGATTTTCTCTCTACCTCTACATCATCTTCCGAGTTTTGCAAAAATTACACAGTTATAGGATAAATATTGCTAAGCCACAATGCAAGTTTATAGCCTCTAATCTTCTTGTTTTACTAAGATGTGAGCAAGGAATTCAAACCCACATGACACACAACCCTATCACATCCTGTCTTTTGAAAAATACCAGTAATTCTCTCTGATATTTGCTATTGGATTATTTATAACCAACAGAAAAAGAAGATTCTACTTTACTGAATTTGTTATGAAGCTAACTCAATTAGATGACAGATTTTGAAATTTTCAACCACAGTTTTATTGTTTGCTATTGTTGAATTCATCTCAACCAGCTAACAGAAATTTTTTAAACTCATTGATCTTAGTTAGAAAGCCAAGTAAATTACAGTAGTATTAGGATATTATATATTTTTTTTATAGCACCAACACTATAAAAAATTAGGTTACGGTATTTCATCAATTTTATCTTTCAAAGTGTAAAAAAGACAGGAGTTTAGATGTAAGAACTAAATTCCTTAATCCTTATGCATATTTCTTTACTGATTGCTATAAAGTAACTAAAATGTAAAAATCAGTAATTTATTAACCCATTAACTGTGGCAGGAGCAGCTCAGTTGCCGTTTTCTGACTCACAGATAAAACTGAGTTGCCATCAATCACAATAAAACGGTAATTTTTGTTATTCGCATAGAGTTATATATGTGCGACTGACGGATATTTCCGTCATTCGCAGCTGAGCCATAGAACTCCAATGATGGAAATATCCGTCATCCGCAGTTAATGGGTTAAGTCAGGCAAGATAACTGAAATTTTAAAAAGTACTCATGATAGTATGAACACATTACAAGGCATGATATCATAATTTGTCTGTGCATTCTAGTAACACAATCCTTTATTTACACAAAGTTTTCCCACTATGACAAAGGGTTTCTTCATATTCTGAGAGGGTCTTACAAAGCAAGAAATGAATTGAAACAATATCTGAAAAGGCTATTAGCTTTAGCTGTAAGAGTAATAGTATAATTGTCTGTTACAATATGCAGTCATTCTAGAAAGAGAGATAATTTAGATTTATTTTGTATTTCTAAACTTTTCATTTTTCCCCATATTGCTGATGTCACACTACAGTTAGTGTTATATTGAAAAAACAAGATACTCTTACTGCAAAAAAAACTTTTGGTATTCATGTTTGATATGCAAATAAAATATGAAAATTGTAAGACTATAAAAGTATTTTTTATTCTTAATATGAAAATCACCTTTCACTCAGATTAGTTAGTCTGACTCAGATATTCTCATTAAGTAAACAGATATCTTTAAAAATATTAATTTTTTATGCACTTGTAATGTTTACTAAAAGCTTGGCAAATTTCATAAAGATACATGCAGTAAATTCAAAATTATAGAAACCATTATTATGTACAGAGTTGGTCAATCTGGCTGGTGAAAAATGGAGTAATCTATACAATAGACCTATAGATTATCAAGGTAACTCACAAGCCCGAAAAAAAAAAAACAGTCATTACAAATAGCCTACAAAAAATAGTTTACATCTATTAAAAAATGTGAAGTTCTTTCTTACTGTTGTTGAATGTATCATTTGTCATTTTAGATAATTATAATGTTCTGAAGTTTCTTGGCATAAATATCATATGTGATGAATTACAATTAGTCTTTATCATCTTACCTGGCCAGAAGAAGAAGAAAATTTTCATCTATCAGTTTTATCATTTTAGACATTGTACTAACATAAAATGTGTGTTAAAGACTAAACTAAGCTAGTGTTCTGACATGAAGAATTAAAATCATGTTTAAGAATAAAACAGTTTCAAGCTATCATACTGACAAAAATAAATTCAAATTGTCAGAAATACACCAAAGTACTTAAAATTACATAAAAAAAAGTTCCTTACACAAAAGTTATAATTACAAACAAATTTCTGTACAGAAACCAAAGTAAGGTTAGGAAAAAAGACAAGTTAACCAACATAAAAGGATGGTGTGCTACTAACAAAATAAGAGCAGGCAGATGTAATAAAAAGCACAGAAAATAGCTTATGTTATTTTCACTTATCAAAAACCATTAATGTAACACTAATTTTATCTCCATATTTCACTACATTAAAGATTAACATTACTGTTTCTGAAGTAATCAAATAATATATGCTTTAAATAATAACCTTAAGTAGCTTTCCTTCTTGTGCTTTGTCAAATGATACAAAATCCCATACACTAACATTGAAAAGTTAGAAACTTGATAGAATACTGTTGTTTGGGTGATTGCACGATGAAAATCTGAGATGGCAAGTATGCTAATCAATATTTATTTATTTATCTTGTCATTCCTCCATTAAATGATAGATCACTGAAGTTGTACTTGCATACTTAATGTTAAAAGTAGGTATTTACTTATATGTACCAATACCCAACAATTATTTTAACCTCTGTCTTAAATCAGGACGTTATTAAAATTATATATACTTGTAAACATAAAGTTACTGTTACCTCTACCAGCTTCGACAAGTTTTCAAAGTATTCTTCTTCATCAATAGTGAGTCTGTTGTCTGTATAGATAACCCTGTAATGTTCCACTTTACTCTTGTAACACACACACAATGTGTAATCACCTGGAAAGTTTGTACTTTCCCGAACCAAAAATAACCCGTCATCACCTGCTCGGAGCAAATCCTCTGCTTTTTCTCGTGTTATTTTCCCATGGAACCATCTGTTTCAAAAAATCAAACATCAAATATTTAATGCACAATGCTTCTATAGGTATTTCATTTACCATTAATTTGATCACACCCAATATTATAAGGCTGGAATTACTTTGATTTTTTTAAGCAAGGGAATTTTCAAATTTTAATGTTTTCTCCCTTTCTTAGAAATAAAATGAGGCAGCCACTGGCTAAAGATCATTGTGATCTTAATGAAAGTTAACATTTTTCTAAACTGAAAATGTATTTCCAATAATACTTACCTCCACTGACACTATATCTATTTCTCGTTCACCAGGGTTTCCACTCTTTACCCATCCAAGCACTGAAAACACTTGCTCCAGTCTTTTATACACCACTTGAATGCCCTTGGTAAATTCTAATTTGCAAAATTCTCCACCAACTTCAGTGCACCCTCTATCCAGGTACTGTATATAAACACCTCATTCAGATAATGTAATCACTTTTTCCAGACATAAACCAGCTTTTAGTGGGGAGGTAGGGTGGGAGAGTGTCAGCGGAGGTATTATTGGAAATACATTTTCAGTTTAGGAAAATGTTAACTTCCAAAACATACTTACCTCTGCTGACACTATAGCTAGAATCCACATTGAGAAGGTGGAGGGACCAGAGCAGGTATGAACCATACAGAAAGCATCTGTATAGAACAGGAGTGTACCAAGATATAGATGCTACAAGAGTGGGGGGAACTGCACTACATCCAGAACAGGTATGTTCATCACAAGGAACTCAGTTCCTATATCAATGATGGAATAGGATATGAGTAATCCTCAGCATAGGCCATAGGCATAGGTGTGTGTGAATCGCTG
>NW_013666876.1:263166-265347 GCF_000517525.1 Limulus polyphemus | reverse complement strand
TATAGCGTGTGTTTATAAAAGTACTTAAAATAAAGTGACTGTGGAAATTCTGTGTACTACTAAAATTTGTATCAATAAAGAATAAACTAGTTTCAATCAAAACAGGATTTGTATTGATGAAATTCTTCGGAAAGAATTTCTACCGGAAATTAACAAACCAGCAGATACACAACAAATTGGTGTCAGAGAGTGGGACGGAAAATAAAAAATAAAAAAGAAGATGAAAACGAGAAGTGGCAAATCAAACTACAGCTTAGCAGATTTGATGGCAGCAATACAAGAACAGTAAAATAAAGAAGAAGAAGGAGAAAATAAACAAGAAGAGAGACTACAGCAGTGGTTGGAGGACAAAGAAAATAAACAAGAAGAAAGTATCCAACAGTTGAAAGAAAGCCAGCATACACAAATGGAAAGAATTAGCAAATTTCAAGTTGAATTAAATACATTAGAGGACGATTTGTTGTGTGTTACACAGGGAGGATATATTAACCATGGACCTAATCAGCCCCAGACAACAGGAAGCCCCTTCCAGAACCCGCAGCTAAACCCTAATGCAGACATCTTCAGTCCTGCCAGAAGTCACATTCCAGACATGAGTGTTAGCAATAGGGGTGATCTAGTATGAAGGAAGCCACAGGAAATCGATGGGAAGGCACCATGGGAAGCACATAGAGTACAATTTGAGCTCCTGGCAGAAATGAATGGATGGACAGAGGAGCAGAAAGCAGTGTACCTGACAACGAGCTTGAAGGGACAACCACTGGAAATACTTGGACAGTTGTCAGCAGACGACAGACACAACTATAGAGCACTGGTAGCTGCTCTAGAACTGAGGTATGGAACTCAAAATCAGTCCGAAGTCTACAGGGCTAGGTTTAGGATGAGAGTCCGTGCTAAAGGGGAGTGCCTGCAAGAGCTGGCACAGGATTTGGAAAGTGTGGCACACAAGGCCTACCCAACTGCACCATCCAATGTCCTCAAGCTGTTGTTGATGGATCAGTTTGTGGATGCCTTGGACAGTCCACAACTGAAGATACAAGTAAAGCATGCACACCCCTCTACTACACAGGATGCAATGGCCAGAGCTCTTGAAATCGAATCCTACATTAAGTCCAGCCCAGAGATACCAAAGTTGATACAGTCATCAGGATTCAAGGCCAGAAAAGGGCAGCTTTCAGAGAAGTTTGTGGGACTTTGCTGGCACTGTAATAAACCTGAGCACAAGAGAGCTCAATGCCGGCAACAGAGGAAAGATGGCACAACAGGGAAAGCTGCTACCCAGAAAGGCTGTTGGAACTGTGAAGAGCAAGGACATATGAAGAGCCAGTGTAAGAAGAATACTACCAATAAGTCAGCCTCAGGGAAACCAGTAGTGGTTGGTGCTGATGAACGTCCACCAACCTCCATTGTGAATGTGCCAACAGCTAAGAGTAAAATGGTAAGCAAACATAGTGTCTACGTGACAGGAAAGCTGGATGGCCAAAAGTGCAACTTTGTCATAGATTCTGCATCTCAGCAAATCCTTGTGTGTATCAAGTTGCTGGATCACAAAGGAATACCTGAAGCCATACAGAAGCTCTGTGGTGTGACAGGACATTATGCAAAGTTGTGGGGACCAGTGTAGGTAACTATTGACCTCATGGGCATAAAGGACAGACACAAAGTATATTTGGCTGACATTGAATACCCATGCATATTAGGGTTGGACTACTTACTACCGAGAAAGTGTGTAGTTAACTTTGATAAAATGAAGCTTGGGAACAACAAAGGCCAAATGCTAATAAGTGTTGTTGCTACTGTTGATTTCCATGTCACAGCACTTAAGTTAACTACAGTACCCCCTATATCAGAGAAGATAATTTCGGGTAGAATAAAACAACATCCCCAAGGAAGCCCGATGCTTGTGAAAGCAGTGGAAGACCCATCCAGGCCAGCAGACATGAAGATTGGAAGGTCACTTGTGGCAGGTCATCAAGTAATACCAATAATAGTGGCTAATTTCTCTAAATGTGAGCAGACACTTCAGGAAGGGGAATTGTTGGGTGTGTGCCAGGAGGTAGAGCCAGTCAATGTTAAGGCAAGAAATACAACCATAAAGAAAGAACATTTAACTGACCCCTATAAGAAGAGGATAATCCATTTGTCTTCATCACAGGCTCTTCAGGTTAGGGAACATTTGGC
>NW_013666876.1:260808-262203 GCF_000517525.1 Limulus polyphemus | reverse complement strand
AGAGGGACAACTGGCACATTGGATTGGAAAGTTAGAGCAGTATAATTATCATATTGAATACAGAGAAGGAAAATCTCATGGAAATGCTGACGGACTGAGCTGAAGACCCTGCAAAAATGACTGCAGACATTGCTGCAAAAGAGTTGATGATGGTGAAGTGAAACCAAATATGGATATCAAAGTAGAACAGGAGAAAGACGAAGATTTGAAGTCAATAATTGATTTTCTAAAAGCGAGTGTTTTCTGCCCTGTTTGGGAAAAGGTGTCTAGCTTAAGCCCTGTGACAAAGAACTATTGGGCACAATGGGACCAGTTGAAGCTTGAAGATGGTATTCTTCTCCGGAGATGGGAAACTGCAGATGGGAAAATGACAACCTGGCAAACAGTTATACCAAGAAAGTTACGGGAAGTTGTGCTGCGTCAATCCCATGATACTTTAACAGGAGAACATCTCGGAGTTAAGAAAACATTGATTCACCTACGGCAGAGATTTTACTGGATAGGAATGAGGCAAGATGTGGAAGAATGGTGCAGGACATGCAGTACATGTTGTGCTAAAAGAAGACCCAAGCATAAGGAACATGCTCCAATGAAGTTATATCAAGTTGGCGCACCAGTGGAAAGAGTAGGCAATGACATTGCTGGTCACAGGACAAAATAGTAGTCATTGTCACTTAAGAATTCATAAACACTATAATGCTTTTAAAACAAAAGCCAAAGTAAAATAAAAAGTAAAGTTTCAATTATGATTGCAAACCTCAGTATACTGAATGTATACGAAAAATATTAATACACTCACTCAACATAATGCTGAGGAAAATAATGTGGTTACCTCAAGTGCAAGTGTTCAGAGGGAGTTACTCTGCACAGAGGTTGTGTTGCCCTCTTATTGGTGGAGGGCTATTGTGGCATGATAACATCATCATGCACCAGTGCATTTCAAATTAAACACATGAATCTAGGTTGGAGTTAGCTCAAGGCTAGTGACATACAAATCTTGTAGGCAGACACACAAGGAAAATAGCTGTTTGTATGAAGAGATTAAGTATAATTTTGGAATTTTCAAGGTCTTAATGATTTCAAAAAACTGGACTAAATTACTTTAAAGAAAATACCTTATTTCATCTGGAAAAACACCCAGCACAATATCACTTATTTTAATTAAAAGAACTAAAAAATATCTGCAATTACAGCTGTTCTAATAAAATACTAGTCAATCAGACAACAGAAAAGCATTTGAACTACTCAAATCACCATTTAATCATCCAAGTTTCCTACTTTTCAAAAATACATGAAAAAGAAATAACATGGTTGTATTATAATAATATTAGGTCATCAAGAAATTAATGTTGCATTTTTTAGATGAAAAAACCTGAACAACTTGTATATCATAAG
>NW_013666876.1:252117-259783 GCF_000517525.1 Limulus polyphemus | reverse complement strand
CTTATGATATACAAGTTGTTCAGGTTTTTTCATCTAAAAAAAGCGACATTAATTTCTTGACGACCTAATAAATAAAAAGACAATCACTATAATGGGTTTAAAAAAAACATACCTTAAACTTATATAACCAGCTGATTATGTAAATTTAAAATATTGTCAAAGAATAATGACCTAAAGCATATTATATAAATATACATTTAGTCTTGTAATGGTAATAGAAGAAACACACAGTTTTCTTGAACAGTTTTTCATTGTTCTAGGTCTTTAAACTGAAACAATTGTCTTCAATAATTCCTACATAAATGATAAACTTTCTCTTTTTCAAAACCTGGTCCAAAGAGATTCTAAGTCTGTTTACTTGTTTAAGAACTCTTGAATACATTTCACTGTTCCCTAATCTTACAAGTAGCCTACATTACACTTCAATCTAGAATTAATTTACTTACGGCATTGCATTCAGTTTCACCTCAGCTCTCCTATAGATATAGATGGCAGGAATCAAACCTTCTCTTCCATCAACATGTCGAGCACGTAACCAATTTGGATCCTGTAAAATATTACAAGCTTTTTAGTACCTTTGAAAAAAATTAAAGTTTACAATATAGGTTCCCAAATATAAAACAAGTTTTTACAAGCCTCTGACTTTCAAAAACATAGGTTTATACAAGTTATATTTTATGTTTATTTGTACAAATCCTATTTGAAATTCAATATTTTATACATTCAGATGTCAGTTGGGCTGCTACCTCAATTTTTTTTTACAAATGTTGTCATGAAACATTAACTTTCTGAGATTATACATTTGTGAAACATATTCACAGAGTGGGAAGGATATTTGGCTTCAGTATGGTTTTAACTGTCTTAAAATCTATTTTGTAGGATAAAAATGGACTTTTCGCTTAGCAAGACAAGACAAAAAAATGGTCGTCTGAAGCTTATACAGGCTGTTTTCATGAAATGAGTTTCATAAATAATATAAGCTCACTATTTTAATATTAGTTTACTTACTCATCTAAACAGGACTGCCTCTTATTAAGAAGCTAAGAAATTGCTTGCATATTAGCATTTTGTAGCTAATATAATTAAGTACTACCAAATGGACTAGCTGTTCTGTGTACAGAGGTATTTTGGAATTTCCAAACTCTTAATGAAATGTTTCAAAAACTGGACTAAATTACTCTTAGGAAAACACCTTATTTTATCTGGAAAAATAAATATCACTTGATGATGACAAAACCTTGTACATTTGCTGTTATGTTAAACTTATATTAAAGTTTTTCTTCATTACCCATTCAAGCCGTCTCCAGCCATTATAAATATCACTCATATATAATTATCCACAATTTAGTAAAATTAAAAGTATCCCAGAATACACTTATTAACCAATGTTTCCCTTTACATGTTATTCTTGGTATATTTGTTTTAATTTTTAACTGATATTATTAGGTAAAAGTAGACATTAAAAAAAATGCATTATACTTGTATTCAAGATTCCTAACATACAAGTTCAATTATAACTTTCATATTCAGTTATACTTTTTTTAAGCTTATTTCCAACACAGACTTCTAAATGAATTGAAGTAAGAATACTCATGTGGACAACAACTTATCTATATCCTGTTACTTCCTATGATCCCAAGAGTGAAAGCAAAAGAAAAAATATATCAACATTCACTGTGTAACGTATTGCCAATGAAGCCCTTCACCCAATATCAGAAAACATCAGGCTAGCAGTGGTCTAAGTGTGAAATAGATTAAGCTAGTGAACTTTAATTACTAACAAGTTTAAGTATTTTACAGATCAGAAGTTTAGGGTGACTATTAATAACACAACATAACATTTTCATCTTAACATTAATTACTTATTATTATTTTTACTATAAGAACTGCTGAACTAGCAAACTAATCTTCTTCTTCCTGGAACGAATCAGGAACCACAGTATAAAAACAAAACAACATTAATTTTTCTAAAACCCACGAATGAAAGCGAGGGAAAATATTTTATAATATGTCAACCACACCACATCCGTCATATCTAGTGCCAACAAGGCTCATCAGGCCGGCTATGACACACCAGACATAGCAGTGGTCTAAGTATCATACAAAAGTATTGCAATATTATTTTCTAAAGGGACTATCATCTCTCTTGCTCAGTATTTCAATAATTTAAATAAGGTATTTATAAAAAATGTACTGTTGAGTTATTGATAATCATGTCATTTAATTGATATCTTACTTCAATATCAATATGGGGTTCAAAAAACCCCGAAAAAATTATATTTGTAACAGACAAAACAAAAGACCAAAGAGAAGTTATGAGTAAATGAGAAGCATTTTATTAAGGGAATAAAATATTTAATTTAGCTTTCTAGATACTTTTGTTTATAGTCCTTCAATACAAAAGTACAAAACAAAATAATTAAAAATCAAGTTTTGGTACTAAATTTTAAGTTTATTGAAAAATGTTATTTTTTTTTCCACAATAAATATAAATTCAGTCCTTCCTCAAATAAAAGTAATGGATCCCTGATGTATGTAATATTAATCCAATGAAGCATACCAAACAACTCATTCCCTACAGGCTCGGTCCCAGGGACTGACCTCATAACCATTTGGTGCTATATACTATAACTTTTAATACAATGTTTTAGGAAACATTACATGTCATTTGTATGCAAAAAATCAAATATTTTTAATGAAGTATTTTTACTAAAGATTTGTCCATGAATATATCAAACATTTTTTAGACTAGTCAGAGTGCAAAGTGAATTTTGAATTAAGATTAATGATACTTTTGTCTCAAAAAATCTTAAATTTAATTTGTGTAACCTCTAAAACCTCCTAAATTAATAAAAAACTTTATATTTTATATGTTATTTTCTCTATCTTATCTCCGTACAGGTTTGATGGATTTGACCGACCTGATAACCACCATAAAAAAGTGAGAATAGATCTAAATTATGCTTTTTTCATTCTAGAATGACTGCAGATTATAACACAAAACCACAAATGTTTACTCTAAATAGCTTAAATCTCATAACATTACACATCTATATTTATAATGTTGACCTTTCAGCCGTGTCTGACTAACATTACAGAAGTTGCATGCAGGCACGTGCAGCTTTATATTACCATATCCAATAATATAAAATTGACCTTTAGAATATGCAACTGCCTTAGCTTTGTTATAGTGGATCAGTATTTTGTAAAATACAATCACATTTCAATTGTAATACATTACATCATCAGGTATATAATCTTGTCAAAATGTCATACATTTATAAGAATGTTTTCTTCATTACCCAATCAAGCTGTCTCCAAACTTTTATTTTTCTGTAAAGTGGGTTCCTCATTATAAAATCAAATTTACATATGTATGTACGTGTGTATATAATATGTATATATATTGTTATTATTATTATTATTATTTACAAATAAATTTTTATATTTCAGTTATTTTTCTTAAAACATAAAACAGTAAATAAAAAAAATACAGAAAACAATAATCTTTTCTACTTGCAAAATTTGTACTCGCTTGCCTTAATTTGTTAAGCCTTTTTGAATTTTCCACTTGGAGTATGTAAAACAAAATAATTATTTTACATTTTATGTTTGCATTTTGAAATAACGAAAAATCATAAATTACTATATCAATACCACAGAATTTCACTATAATTAACCCGGCTTACTAACTAAACTGTATCCAAGTCTAAACAAATATTGCTTTTTTTTTAGCAACATTTCATCTTACCCTTTCTCTACAAGTCTACAATGAAAAAAGATGGGTTTACCTGTGAAGACACTTTGCAAAAGCTGAGAAAAACACATGTGGGAAATTCTGAGCTTTCATTTGGTTATAAACAAATCATAAAGTGAAGTTAGTGTACATAAACAAGCATTTCCAAAGACAGAAGAGGTGGGTTTGATTTGCTAAATATAATATCTCAGAAAATAGAAAAGATAGGAGGTTCTTATCTTATATTCTAGCTTGTCAATATCTGTAATTTGAGTTTCTATTTCATGAGAAACTACAGACTTTGTATTTGGACATCACAAACATCTAATCTGAATCAAAGTTGCATTCAATATACCATGTGACACACAAAAAACGATATTTAGTCATTTGTTTTAATATTTATTTTTAAATCAAGAAATTAGCTAATGTATAATATTTGAATTATAATCTACAAGTTGATATCAAATATATTGAATACATTCATAAAATAGTAGTTAAATAAAATTTTTAATGTAAGTCAACAAACATGATGACCCCAACTGCAGCAATAGGGTTAAAATTCTAACAGTTCAAAACTTAGAAGGCAGTGTTAAAATCTTTACCATTTCAGCATTTACTTGTACATCATCTCTTTGAAAAGTGATAAATTTATAACCTCTATAGCATTAATTTTTATCCCCTAATTAAAATTCAATTTGAATTTATTTGCAATCCTCAGATGTGATAAATCATTTTGCTTAATCGTTCTATCAATTTAAGTTTTAAAACTTATAACACACTAAAAAAAAAGAAAAAGCAGAGTAGCTCAATTAAAATATTTACATTTATCCTAAAAAAAGTGAAAAGAAAAATTTTTTCCAGACACATACATCAGATAGCAATAAACTGTTATACGTTTTAATGTAATTATATGACTAACTTCAAACAACATAAAATAAATTTCAAATATTGATTTTGCTCATTTGATGAGGTAAAGATACTGGGTGAGAGTAGTTTCATAGTGTGTGTGTGTGTGTGTGTGTGTGTGTGTGTGTGTGTGTTGTTTGTGTGTGTGAGTCACCAAGTAACATACTGCCTTCTTTCTTTTTCAAATTTTAACAAATACCAAGTGGTCCATGTAGTAATAACTATTTTACTTGTCAATGACTTAAGAATTCAAATTTTCACAACTCCCTACTATTTACACCCACCTTGTAAAATAAACAAAGGTGAATTCTGTTTTAACTTACAGAGGAAGCCTTTCATGTGTATGTATTAACATTCCAGTTTTCTGCTATTCTATTGGATAATCATGCAAATAAGAATGTGACTTGTCTTGAGCATCTAATGATAAATTTAGGTGGCTAGAAACCCTTTACAATTTTTATACTCAAATAAAACTGGACAAAGTTTCTTAATACCTGAGTTGGTCTTACGATTGTCATTATGTCACCTTTCTGAAAAGATAAATCTTCTTCTGATTTTGCATCATAGTTGTACCTTGCTACTACTTCAGTTCCTGGTGCCATTCCCTATGTACAAGCAAAGAAACTTATCAGCCTTATTTTAACTTTTTATGATAATCTTTAGTATAACAGTATTTACAATATCTAAAAAATACCTAAAACTAAAAGTTAATTTATTTTTGCAACTTTTTGAAGCAAATAATATATTTTATAAATATAAAACTCTACCATGTAATCTTAAATAATAAAGAACAAGCCTCATTAATTATAGAACAGTACTTAAAACTACTCATCCCCTTTCTCTTATAATCTCACTATCTTCCTGTTGCATCTTCATTACTTCTATGTTTTAAGTAAACATTTCTCACACTCATCTCAACTACTCCTTTTCTTTTCTTCCATTATCATTTATCTTTACTTGAAATATTTTAGTTCACAAACATTCTCCATTAGCTGTCCAATCATCACAACAATAACTTCAGATTTGTATATATACCCATCCCTAACTTATCATCCTCCGATATCCACAGTACGTGTGCAAATTTATATTGAAAGCTTACCCCTCGGCCAATCCTTTCCTGGGTCATTTTTCTCTCTGTCCACACCATACCACTCCAAAAATTAAAGAAAACTATTTATTCATGGAATCCTCTTTGACAGCTTGCAATGCCTACAAAGAATTCTCATATATAATAAATAATTACCCAAGCAAAAAAAAAAGTTCAATAAACTATATAAATTCAGATATGAAACCAAGAAAGATATACTATAATATTATTATTTTTCCATAAATTAAAAAAGATCAATATAAATGCAATTTATAAAAAAAATTTAAGTTCCAAATTTGTTTTGAGTAACCAATATTTTTTAATTTTTTTTGTTAAAGGACTTTCCTATTTAAAATTTTGAACTTAAAAATTATACATACACACACACACCAGTGACTTGCATTAATAATTTACTGAATATCATGTTTTATATCTGAGAAAATAAATTAGACCATTCTGTTTATCTACAAAATTATGAAATATTTTTCTAGTTTTAAAAATCCAATTTCAACACAGAAACATGCCTCTGCTCTATGCACTTGTTCTAGCTCCATCTCCAGTATGACTTATCTGTATTCAAACTATGTGTATGAAGAACATATTAAGCCAAGTGTTTCATATTAAGACTGGATGCAACATTTGGAGTATAAAGAATATGAAATATGTTGTGAACTTCATACAAGTGACCATACATATAATGAATTAAGATGCTGAAAACATAAAACCAAAAGAATGAAAAATCCAGAAAAAAAAAGATTATAGTTAGTTAATAGTTGACAAAGTACCTGAAATATCAATGTTGAAAGTACCAACAAGATGTAACAAATATTTATTTTTTGGCTGCACATACTTTAATCTGCTGATATTATTTCAAATACTCTAAAATTTTCCAATTATTTTGTCTTTTTGGACACAAGAAAATGACATCAACATAACTAATAACTTATTGATCTGTTAAAACTGTTAGAATATTTTACCACTTCCCAAATTAGCTACATTAAATGATCATTCTAAATCCAAAGCAACTATATATATATTATATAGATGCTGAGTGAAAACAGAGCAAAGGAGAAAAGTAATTGTCTTGTCAGTTGTGTTCTAAAGTATTTTAGAGAACAGACACACATTGGTTATCATTATTAGGTGATCTACTTGTAATTTTTTGAAAGATCTTGAAACACCAGCAAGTTGGTAAATAATTTAAAAACTAATTAATCTTATTTTCAGAAAGGAGTTTGCTAGGAATACAATTTAACAGGTATATTTACATAAAAGTTATTCATATCAATCAATCGTCCTCTGTCTGTAGTTTTCTTAAAAACAAACAAATCTGACATTTGAAACAAAGGTTAAACTTCAAATACAATTATCAACCTATTCCTGTATTTTAATATACTTCAGTGCCAAAAAATTCCTTTAAAAAAGCATGTAAGTAATATTCACAACATTTTAATAAATAAAAAAATAATTTTGGTTTTGTTGAAATGGTCTAACTAGTCTCATGTTAGAATTTTTTTTCAAACCACAAATCATTGTCCATTTCTTTCTGATCTCGGAATCATATCATGAGAAAGCATATTCTAATAGAAAAAAAGTTTCCTGTTTCTGAGTTAGTCAGCCTCAAATGTAATTACAATAACAAAGTCTTATAAGCTTTCCAACAGACATATAGCATCTTTTTTCCTCTTTTTTCAAACCAAACAACCAATATTATTTACTTACACCACAGATACTTAAAAAAAAATTCTGGATGACAGATTTTATTCTTCAAAACATGATATTTTATTTAGGGTACTATTTTTAAAACATAATAAAATAAAAGAAAAGATAATTTCATCCACCCCAAAGCTTAACAGAATAATGTTTTATACAGAATATATTAAGTACGATAAGTTCAGAAGATCTATTAAGTTCAAGTTTTTAAGTTTACTTTTACC
>NW_013666876.1:238516-251143 GCF_000517525.1 Limulus polyphemus | reverse complement strand
AAGTTCAGAAGATCTATTAGTTCAAGTTTTTAAGTTTCTTTTACCAATTCACCCTTTTCCACAAGACTCCTGGAATTTGTAGGAACCTGACTGGGGAATGGTAAATGCACAATCGATATATGCAATAACTCTGACATTAATTAACATATCCTCACAAAACCTGGTAACATTTTGTTAAAAATTATAAGTATCTTGTACACAATGAATGACATTATTTTAATTAAGTCTTTCTACTAAAAATGCTATATATTTATTGTAGTTATTTGCACTCTGTTGGACATACAAGATTGTTCAGTTTAAGTTATTAGTTATTTAACATTTAACGATTATTTAGTTTTCATAACAAAAGCATTAAAAGTTACATATTTTAAAAGCAATGGTTAGGGCAAAGTTGTTACATAACTCTGTATGAGCCATACTGTAATATTACTAATGTCACCTTACTCAAACTTCTATGTCTTTCTCCTTATGTTTAATATTGTTGTTACTAGAAGGCTAGATATTTCTAGATTTTTCTTTTGTGAGTTATAAATACGTACAGTTACAGAGAGGAAATAAGAAAGTGAGAGAAATGTAGTTAGCCTGTATACAAGTTTAGCCATAATGGGCAATTTCTAAAGTGAGTTTCACACTTTGTATGGTAGTAACAATGGAGATAAAAAATAATGTCTTGTCAAAGGGTGTTTTAAAGTAACTGAACCTGCCTGGGTGGACTTTGATGAAAAGAAGACAATTATTTAAAGCTCTGGATGCAACTGTGATAACAATAGTGTAACAAATTTATGTACATACATTTGACTTGTTTTAATGTATTATTTTAAAACAAGTGGATTGTGTGCTGTCTGTTTATTGTTGAAATTTATTGCCAACAAGACACAGACATCTACTGTAAAGAATCACAGCCCTATAAAACCTGACATACTCAGATTGAATTGTTCAAGTGCAAAGTAATTTTCATTTTAAGTATAAAATATTTTTCTTTATCTTACAGTTTGAGGTTTATCTGCATAATCTCTAGAGCCTCCTAAATGAATATCAAAAATTTTTAAGATAAATATCTATATATTTAATTTTCTCTACCATATCACTAACTACAGATATTATCATCAACATAGAGTGCATTGAAGTGTTTAAAATTAAGAAATAGAAAAATGTACAAACCTTTTAATTTTTTGTAAAAGATTTTAAAAATATTTTCTTTTGGTAATATTTGTAATTTCAAGTGTCATATATTCTTAATTTTTAAAATTTTATTTTCTTTTCCTGTCCTTTACCATATATTATTCATCTCAACACAAGTCAACAATGCTCTAGGGGCCTATTACAGTATCTTCGGGAGTGATGCACAAGCCTTTGGCAAAATTACCTTCCACACGCACAAGATTGTAAACCTTGAGAATTGGGGCAATGTTTGGGATAAATTTTAAAAATGTTTAAACCTTTCAATTATACATTTTGAAATATAAATAATACAAAATTAAATAAGATAAAAAAGTAAAACCTAAATGCAATTTAACTCTCTCTATATAACTATAACATATTTAGGTAAGAAACAACCATAAGCACTACTGTGGACAAAGCAGCCAACAATACTAGTAGTAATTACATCTACTCAATGACGACAACTAAGCACCAACTTCAAAATAACTATTGTTTGATTACAGTGTAAAATGAGCTATCTCTAACCACTACATACATGTGTCAAGTAACTACATGTGACTTGTAAAGCTCAAGGAATAATATAGAGCATGTAAACATACTAATTGTCTAGCTATACCTCTACCAGTGTTGTAGTCAAGACCTTGAGGTTTGAGACAGAGACGTTGTAATATTACAAAATGAAAAATAAATATCATATGCAAACAAACAAACTTTATTAACATCTTAACCGCCCACAAATCTTTTATACATTAACCATAAAGTGTTTGTTTTAATATCTCCTCCTGTGAAAAAAAAAAAGATCAGCAAATAAAACTAAAACCAGTATTGGTGTCATTAAATTATTTATGAAGGCAAACAGGATCACAGCAGATCTACTATACATGTTGAATATCTGAGATAATCACTAATGTTTGACATAAATACATACACAAGAAGTTCGTGTAATCTTGTAGTAAGCCTATACGTAATGCAATGTATAGTAGCAGTTAGTTTTGAATAGCACGTGTTATAACTACAGATTGGCATTTTGTGACAAACAAAAATAATGGAGGCATTATAAATATCATTGCAAAGGTGTAGTATCAAGGAGGGTTTACTAGTAAAACATCTTTGATGCTACACAGCACCTCGTGTAAACTGCTGAGTAATAAATATTTAGCACTGAATAATCCTGGGTAAGTGACTTGGTCTAATACTGTTAAAATTTGTAATTTTAGTCAGTCTCATTCTCGAAACCTATAAAACATACAGACCGAGACAGAGACCTTCCAAAGGGAGGTCTTGAAATATACAACACTGATATCTACCAGACTGGAATTATCTTATTCAAAACAGATAGTGCAAAAGTTGAGATTTTTATAGCATGGAACAACAAAACTGAAGTTTAAGTATTTTTTAAAGGTTTCTTTTAAAACAAAGGAATTAAAACTTAGATAACAAAAAAACTTCGAATTATAACATACATTATAATGTTAATTTCATTGACATACACTGATAGTACAGTTCTTTAATTCAATTATGAAAGTAACTTAGTGACTTGCGTAGAAAGGGAATTAAAGTGGGTACCCATTACGATAGGGTTTAAACCTCAAAATGCAGTTTTTCATTACAAAATGAAACACATCAAGGACAATTAAGTTTTTTTGTCAGAGATAATTTTCATAATTATGGGGTATTATAATCAAAGAAACATCCTCAAACATTGTTGTATGTTTATAAAACAGCACTGAAAAATTTTAGTTTATTTGTGAACAGAAAATTGACTGTTTTCATGTATATCTATTTAACATACAAATTTACACAAACAGTTGTGTTCTGAAAATTATTTCTGATCTTAAGAATCCCAGGAGGATGTAAAGCAAGTGTAAAGACTCAAAAACTTTACACATGGAAAACAACCATTTTAATGTGATATGTTTCAAAATAACACAGCAACAAGTAAAAAATTTATTAGTTATCATCTAAGTCTATTAACTGTGTGTGTGTGTGTGTGTGTGTGTGTGTGCACGCATATGACTGTGTGAAAAAAATCAAAAATAAGAGGTATGATATTTATGTGAATTATCAAACTAATTACAAGCAGCATTTATTTTTATACAAATGCCACCAATAAATATGACAGCACAAGTCTGTAGCTAAGGAAAGTAAACTTAAAAAAAAGCTTTTTAAAATATTATTTTATACGTAATCAGCAACTAATAATGCAACTGTATTCTAGACAAAACAAATATCTAAGAAATCTAGATAAAGTTGGTATGTTTTATACAGCTAGTCTATTGCTTTTGGATTGTCTACAAGTAGCTATAGTTTCAGGTGTTTTTTAAAAAAATTTGGTATTTTTCCCACTGCTATTTCATAATTTTGCTTGCTCTCCATAGTTAACTATATGTTTGCATGCTTTTTAGAACAGTGGTTCCCAACTCTTTTAGTCTGAGACTCACATTATGTGAATAAAAAATTTTGAGGCCCCCCTAAACCTATAAAAGTCAGTCAGCACTCTCTCGAGTCTCGCAACTGACTCTCATGGTTGGTCCTTCCCACACACACTACTTTAGCATGGTGGTTGAAAAACAATGCCACAGTAAAAACAGTAACACCTCCTTTCAACATACTATATCATTAATTAATTCAACATAACTTTTTTTTCAATTGGCTTATTGTTTATTCAGAATTAAAATTAACTCAGTATCTTTGTTTTCAGGCTATTTTTGGCAGTCTCCCAGAAAAAGCTTTACAGCCCCCACACACAGGCCGCAGCTCCCATTTTTGAGAAACTGTTCCAGATCAGTCGTTTTACTTGTTTTGTATATCATTGCTTAAAAGCAAGTTTCTTTCAGCTTATTATTGTTTGATATTTTTCTATAGCTAACTACCATTTTACATGTTATTTCTATGCTTTGGAATGTTTTATTTTCTTTAGATGATGCTTCAGTCTTTATGCTGAGGCCTTCTTTAAGTCAAAGTGATTCACAACTGGGGTTGTTTTGCAAATTGCAATGAAAACCTAGATAGTATGACCTTTGCGATTGGAACATGGTCCTCGCAGAGAGCTATGTTTTATTAGGTTTCCCTTATTGGTTATGTAGCATGGTCTGGTTGATGGCTTATTTATAATTTTCTTGAGCAAAGAATCCCACAATCTGCCAATTTCCAGATCATGATCGCCGTTGAAGGTTGTTTTTGTGTGTTTGGACATGAACGGCTTCTTTTATATTTTTCATATTTAGTTATGTTTAAAATTTGTACTTTGTCCCCCTGTATAACGTGTCCAATTTTATAAGCCTGGATATGGCAAATATTTCTATAAGATTTTCATTGCATTCATGTGTTTCTTTGGTATTTGTCCAATGGTTCTGCCTATTTCTCCAACAAAGAACAGTTCACAAGTTTCTTTTGTAGTTTCTTATAGTTGTTTGGCTTTCATGAGTTCTGTTTTGAAGAAGACTTGAATGCTGAATTTGTGGCAGATATTGAAGTCCAGGTATATATTTTTGTAGGTTGGTTTTCTGTTTATATTTATAGTAAGATGGTGGTCTTATCTGGTCTGTAGTACATCCAGGAAAGGCAATGTTTTTTATTTGAAATGTGAACTGGATAATTTTGTTCATAAAATTAATGTGTTCTAGGAATTTTGGTATGGTGTCCTAACCATATGGTGAAATAATAAATATATCATATTCCTATCTCTTCCTTGGTGTAGGTTTTAAAAAATTAGATGTTAGGACTATTGATTTTAAGTGTTTTCTGAACATATCACTTAGGATTGGTGAAAAGAAAAAAACCTGTGACTGTCACTGTCAGTTTACCATACACTCCAGAAATAAGTTGTAAAATCAGGAAGTTAACTCATCCACAAGCAGAAAAACAGAATAATAAGGAGCCTCTCCATGTTAGCCCTCGATACTTGCCACTTCACCAATTGTGATTAATGTCATAAAGTGGTGTGTAGAAAAAGCTGTTACTCTATAAGGTGGTAATCTAACCTTCACGGAGCAGGTTTCAATTTTAACGATTGTCAGAGGCAACTAAAGATTTCCTTGGATGATCAATTTATATCCCTGTGTTGTCCAATGGATGACTAGTGCCTTGGAACAGACCCTTACTCAAAACAGCATCACAGTTTACTATACACTTATACGTACCAACACTACACATGTAATGTTGACTTTGATTCTCGATCAAAATCATCAGTAAATTCTCTAATTACAAACTTGAACACTCGAATCCCCAAAAAAATATATTTTGTTCCATTTTTTTCTTGGTTGTTTAAAAAAGATTGTATTTTGTAAAAAGAGAAATGTTTGTACAATCCACCAAAAGGGGCTAAAAACATTAAAAAGGTTTGCTTTTGTGATTGGTTAATAATGCTGTTTTAGTCACTAAACTTTCTATTGTGGACAAGCTGTGCCTCTGCTGCTTTATGCACTTAAACTTTGTATGGAGTACAAATGAGCATGAATGGCTATGTGTGGTAACACAGTACAGTATATGGGCACGAGGGAATTTGCAATGAAAAGGAATACCAATAAAACTAATATTTAGTGGGACTAGTTTCTAGTATAAATGCTTACAACAATAGAACTAACATGGCTATCTCAAAGTCTTATTGATAAACCTTTGGTAGGAACTAAAACGATCAACTAACAAAATCAAACTAAAAATTTTCATTGTTAATCATCACAGTTGAAACACTGACCCCTTTTGATTACCCATGTATAGGCCTAAGACTAACGTTAAACACAACCAATGAAGTCTAGGAAATACAGAAGGCCTAGTTATCATGTGAAAAGCAGGAAAATCCACAAATTAAACAGAACATAATAATGGTAACTAAAAAACAAAATTATGAAATTTTTTTTAGCAGTATGAAACAGAATATCAATAAATAAAATCAGACTAGCTTTGCCTCTCTTCAGGTTAATAGAAACTATGAGTATGAACAACAATACACATCAGCACTGTGTGTGTGTACAATACTAAGGCATTTTTTAACTATAATGGTATAGTAGTATGTGTGAGAGTTTCAAATCCAAGTCTAGTCTTACTACAAGCTGTACTTTACTTTACTTGGCAGGCAAGCCAAGCTGGCTAGAGTAAAAAAATTGGAAAAAAGTTTTAAAGATCACTGACTATTTGTTTCCTTAAGATACTATGTAACATTAGCATGGTTTGGGCTTATTGTTTCTAACATAACGAAACTTCCCAGGAAATAAAGCATCAAAAATTAGTTGAATAAAGATGCAAAATTGTCAACTAAACATTAATTGTACTTTCTGGAAATAAACAAGATATAAAAACATCAAAATTCTTGTAACTAGATCTTTGTACGTCAATATTATCGTCATTGGATCTTTTTTGAGGATCTATGCATTTTTTTTCCAGACAATCAATACAACTTTCAGGATAACCTCTAATTTAGAGCCCTGATGAGCCATAGCCAAGTTTATTTCTATTCTGTTTGCTCCATTATTACCTGCATTTGTTGTATATAGAAGTAAACAGTACAGATTGAATCACATTGAACTTTTATCTGACCCACTGGAAGTACCTCTGTTACAATGTTAAATATTATAATTATTACATCTTTACTTGCAGCATTTTATTTACACTGCTGATCCACAAAATTAAGCAACCTTTTGGTATTACCAGCATCAATGGCTTATAGTTTTCACTTGTTTCTTACTTATTAGCAGAGCCTCAGTCCTGCACTGTGAATGATCTATTTCAATAACTCATACTGCACCTCACTCACTCAGAAAACGATGATGACAGCAATGGGTACTCCAGATTTTCATAAATCAGGAAGGTGAGTAAATGTTGGAAAAATTAACATATTCAGACCACAACATTATATGTAACTTGGCTAATATCATATAGAACCAATAAAGGTAGGCAGTGGCTATATTTATAGTCATAACACACTTTCACTGCCTATATTTAAGCTATTATTGCTAGTCTGCTGCACTATTATCATGTCTTTTCTACTTGGTATTTTTGGGTGTTGATCACAACCAGGTGGGCTCCACTGCTGGCTGGGTTATGGTATTTTGAACCATATACTGTTACACTTACAGATCCATAAATAATTCTACATTTTTTTATTCAAATATAACACTGGGCCAATAACAAGTTCGGAAAGTAGTGAAATCACCACCATATTTGATAGTATTCCTCCTCTCACAATTTCACTGTTTGTCCATACATAGTAATTTTGGTATAAAACATAGCCGTTGATACTATGTTTGGCTAAGTGTAAATTCAAACACAATAACAACTTTTGTGGCTGATTGAAATTAAGACAAATTTGCCACATGACTAAGACTTTTTTTGACACTACCACTAAACACAGCTCATACAAAAGAGCAAGGAAAATATGCCCTCCAACAAGTCCTAAAAATCTAGTTGTTACCCACAAAACTTCATAGTCCAGTCACTAAAATGCAAAATTATTTCACACAGCCAGCAAAAAACCCATGACTGCCATTATCAGTTTACAATATATCCCAAAATTAAGCTATAAAATTGGGAATTCCTGCCAAAAATTCAACATTTAATTCCTGTTCAAAACAGAAGCTACACTCAAGAAACCTATCAATGAAAGCCAAACAGCAAAATAACTATGAAGCAAACATCTGATCTATAAAGTGCCTCATTCTTGAGAACAGTTTTATGAAGGGAATAGATAAAGTACAAATTATAGACACAACTTAATATAAAAAAAACATAGAAAATCAATGAATCAATTCATATCCAAACCCAAGGCAACACAACCAAAGATGTGGAAATCAGCAAGTTGTGGAACCCTTAGAAATCTCCTATAGATGGGAAACTACCCCAACATGTTTTCTTGTTTCACTCTCAACACTGAGGCCCTCTTCATATTACAGTGTCTGGGGATAGTATGATTTCCATAAAGAGGTAATTGTAATGTGGACCTCCCAGATCTGCATTTGATTAGTTATTTTTAATGGACACATCATGAGATAAAATACACAAAAATTATAACCAAGCTCACAATAAGGACTATGCTAAATAACCAATAGGAAAGAACCAAACAAACACAAATCTCTCCTAGGACTGCATTACATAACTAATAATGACCATATTCCAATCACCTGTTCATAGAAATCACACTACCCTAGACTCTTTGACATCAAAATACTTCAGCATACAGACCAAAACGTTGTCAAAAGAAAACATTTCAGAAAGTATCATCCATAGGATTTCCTAGAATACCCAAAACACACTTGAACCTACATTAAAAGAAAAACCAAGTAAATTTTCATATGCCAAACATATAATATTCCAACTACTTACACATTTTCTATTGTATCTACTTCAGTTTGCGTTTCATGGCAGAATATAACATAAATTCAGTGGAAGCCACAGATCTTCATTCAACACAACGTGCCTGAAATAGAAATATATTTTATAAAAGATACAGCAATAACAACTTGCAGAACATTTATTACCCTCAAGTTTCAACAGAGATGTGTAACTTAATACTTTAAGCTCAGAGTATCACACAACAAACAATTTATATTAGTAAAATATTTACATTTCTATACTCAAACAAATATATTTTATTTATAGTAGTGAAAACAAGAACACTTTTATAACAATTACTCATATCCAAATATATGCAAAGTTTAGAAATACAAAATAAAATGGTATTTAGCACTAAAATAGACTAATTTTGTCTAATTCTAACAAGTTCCAGATTCAACTCAATTATTAATTTATAAATTTTATTCAAAAAAATATGAAGCTTACACTGTATAATTTGTCATTGTGGCTTGTACAGAGATTTTTTTCTAATCAATGTCTATAAATATACCATAAAAGTATATTAGCTTTACTACTAACAACAGAACACTGCTTTGATTACTTCAGTGATATATCTACCAATGTGCTTTTTTTTTGGTTATTCTATTGGGTGGATTCTACCTATATTACATGTACAATTCAAATTATGGTATCTTAATTGCATTACCTTGCACTTACAATAATTAAAAATACTCAAGAGTTTAATGTCATCATCAAATATTACTAATTTATTAATTATGCACCTATCAACATCAATACTGTATATAAAACAAAGCATAAGCTAAAACACTGATGTCTAAGGCATTCCATTCGTAACAATGGTTCCAATTGACTAGTCTCCATTAATAAAAGCCTTTTGCTTTCTCCAATCCAATTAACTTTTCCCAACTACTACTGATGTGATTTTCTTAGCTTATCAAAACCTTTTTGATAATGTAAGAACTCCATGTCTATTCTTTCCATCATCTACATAAAAAGTAACATCCTTAAAAAAAAAAGATTAGTAAGGCAAGATTTCCCTTCGATGAATTTATGCTGGCTTCTTTCTATTTCATATTTCACTAAATTATTTTTAAAGTTTCTTCAAAAAGATAGTAATAAATTTTGGAATTTTCCAATCCTTAAACACCTGCCAAAAATTAAAGAGAGGCTCAAATATCTGATCTTCAATTTTCTTTAAAACCCCGATAAAACATTGTCCAGTCTTGGTGCTTTATCTAATTTTAATCTCTCAAACTTTCTACTTACTACAAAGAAATTAATATCTACATGATTTGAGTCAATTCCAATATTTCCCATAGAATACTCAAGGTCAAGATCATTGCTAATATATTCTCTTGTAAAAAGAGAACTTTATAAAACTTATCCATCTCGTAGTCTTCAATAAAAATTCTTTAAGGGCCAAATTTTCATTTTAACATTATGCTTACATTGAAAACACTGACAAAAAAATCCTTGCTGTTAGTTTTAACATTATCATCCAGCTGTTTCTCATAAGCAGATTTGGACTTCCCAATTTCTTTTCAAATCAAATCCTTAACCTCCCTATAGTTCTGTAAGTCTTTCAACTTATATGTCATTTCAAAGTTCTTAAAATTTATCATTTGAAATTTGACAGACTGTGCATGAAAAAATATTGTGCACCCTTCTAAGTTGTCAGCAAATTACATGCATGAAATGTTAGATGCTCAAAAAGAATACCCCTAAAATTTGTAAATTAAATGTAGCAAAGAAACAAGTAATAACTAGATGTTATTTCTTAGCAGAATATGAAATGGTGAAACACTAAGTTTGCAGTCTGTAAAAATAATAAAAGAATGTGAAATACTTTTTTACCAAGACAGAAGTGACAAGTGGTAAATTTTAAACAATTAGTTTGGCTGTAAAATGTATGTTAACTACTCATGTAAGACCTTACAGTCAAATTTTAAAATTATGTTTACAGACTTAATAGTTAAATAATCAAATTATTATTACATAAACTTATATTTATCATAGATAAGTATACTACTTTTTAAACTGTTTAACTGAATGAAATTTGCAGTTTTCAAAATAAGAGCTTACTTGATTATTTATCAACATTGTAAGAACAAATAATGGTTCTGAAATTTACAAATTAAAACCATCAAAAGTAAATATAAATAGGCCAAGAAAACAAGATATATACTATAATTAAAATATATACTTATAATAACATAACATTATAAACATTTTGGAAAGACAAATATCACATTTATCCTTTACTATATAGTATATTGAACAATAAGCTTAATTAACAATTTATAATATCAATGATTTCATACCTTTTAGTTTTACATTTAATGACAGTGACATCAGTACAGAACAGCTTTAATCAGATAAATTAGATGGAGATCACTACACTCTTTGTTTTTAAGTTTACTGTGAGCTCTTTACCATCTTACTGGAGCTTACTTGCACAAAACAAAAAAGGCTCTAGTAAGAGAGTTGAAAACTTGCAATGAAAAATTTTAAAGTGAATTTCCAAATATACGAGTCTTAAAGTTAAACTACAATTACAGAATAGTTTTGTTCAGTCTCACTGAAGACTAAGAGTCAGATCATTTCAGTATTTAAGGCCAGTTAAGCTCAACTTAGAATCAATCAGTATCAGCACACCAATGTCTGAGTATGAAACACTCAAACAGTAATAATGCAAAAAATTACGACACAATAATAATAATAAACGAAGGCATCCACACACATACTGATATTTTTCGTTATTTACATTATACATTTTACCATGACACTTATCACTTTTACAGTCTCAGGTGTATATATAAATATTATTATACACTAATAGTAATACCGTCACTAGGCCTAACAAAGTAACATTATCTATGAGTATAGTAAAAAATTATTCCTGAATTTAAAATCCAATAAACAATTGTTTCACCTTTAACTGTTTCAAAAAACAATCTTTTTTTTTAAATCTTTCCTTTTCTCCAACTTTCCACTTTGTTTAAACCGCTACAATTACAAATATGTCAATATGGGTTATAACATAATATTATTTAATACTGTGTAACTTCCGAACAAATCATATTTTAAACCCAATTCCACCACCAGAGTCACTAACTTCCTGGAACTCTTAAACCAAGTAATTTATATATATATACTTAATTATAATGGTTTTAGAATTCTTTTTTTGTTTTGTTTTGCTCTTGTTCTGTCTATTTTATACAACATTTTTATTATTCCACAATGTACAGAGTAATCATGAAATTTTTCAGTGGTTTTAAATAAAATTCAAAAGATCCATGGCTTTTCTAAGGCCAACGATATTTATTGTGACATGCAATTGTAATATTATTATATTACACTTGAATACTTATTGGCAGGGAAATTGTATTGCTGTGACATTATAAACAAAAGCAAGATAATAGGAACATTTGTTAACTTCCAAGAAAGTTGTGATTCAACTTGTTTTAAAAAAATCAATTATAAAAGTTTATCTTCGAAACATTATGATTATCACTAAATTATATTTTTTATCTCTGTCTTTAAAAATAAAAAATGAACAATAGTGTTCAGTTTCTTTATATGGATGACTTAAATAGTTGTTTGTCCCATTGATTTCATTATTTTAAGGAATTTTGAGTACACATTAATCCTGATATGTAGTATTGGTACCTTCGACAGAAGATTGATTTGTTTATCAAGTTGTATGTTTAAAACATGAGTACAAAATACAACCCCTAAATATAAAATAATCTATCATGTCATACGCATACATCTAAATAACACTGGGCAACAAAAAAATTTCTCTGTTACCAAAATAAATGCAACTTTTTCTAAGTAATTTGACGATACTGAATCTGAAATTCATGTTGAAAATTACTTGTCACTTCTAGATTTTGAATTATGATAGATTTACTCTTTTATATCATGAAAATAACAACTTTTTCTTTAATAAATTTATTTATTTATTCATTGAAAATTGCATTTAAGAATGTTCAAAAACAATACATAATAGCAATATCAGTTTAATAAAGCAATGAAGACAATAAGATTATATACTGAAATACATTCAGTCTAAGTCCTAATTTTTTTTCTTAGTATTATTTTTTATTTTTTGTTACAAAATATCTACTTGACTTGTTGCACTTTTTTTATACACTG
>NW_013666876.1:231114-238191 GCF_000517525.1 Limulus polyphemus | reverse complement strand
TGAGAATCCCGCTTTCGACAGTCAACAGAATCATCGTGCAGTTCAGGAAACACGGCAAGGCAACAACTGAGCCACGTCCGGGTCGTCCTGGTCCATCGGAGAGGACAAAAAGGGCTGTCAAGAGGAGCATCGAAATGGATCCCAGATTAACGACTGCAGAAGCGGCCAAAGTTGGTGGGATGAGCCCGAAATCTGTTCAACAGATTCTCCACAAATTGGGTTATCGTTGCAGAGCAGCTAGACGGAAGCCCTTATTAAGACCTGCCAACATAGTCAGACGAAAGAAGTGGGCAAGTGATATGATGACCAAGCCTCTGGACTTTGGGAAGACCGTATTGTTCTCAGACGAATCAAGATTCGCTCAATTTTTGGACAGTGAAAGGATATGAGTCTGGAGAATGCCTCACCAAGAGTTTTGGCTCAACAGATTGCAGCCAACTGTGAAGCATGGTGGTTTCAGCGTGGTGGTTTGGGGAGCTGTTTGGGTTGGTGGGAGATCGAGCTTAGTGGAGTGCGTTGGCAACATAAATTTTGCGAAGTACGTCGAAATATTGGAGGAAGGACTCTTGCCACTTTATTCCTCGGGTTTCGTGGACAAGAACACAACGTTGTTCCAGGAAGATGGATCACCATGTCACACTGCTAGAAACACCCAAAAGTGGCAGGAAGAAAATGGCATCCAGAAGTTGCCCTGGCAGAGCCAATCTCCTGACATGAACCCCATCGAAAACCTCTGGGCCATACTCGACCGGCAAGTCAAGAAACAACCAAAAACTAACTTCGAAGAGCGATCTACTCCAAGTTTTGAAGCAAGAGTGGGCGAAAATCGCACAATCTAAAATTGACGAGATGATTCTCACAATGCCCCAAAGGATCAACGAAGCCACGAAGCGAAAAGAAGGTCTACTAGATATTAATTAAATTATAAATATATCAGTTCATGTGAATATGATTGAAAAATTTCATTTTTTTCTGGAAAGGTGGTGTCTATTTACTTGTGACCACGCTGTGTGTATATCTCAGTTTCGCGCTGCAAAAAAGCAACAGTAATCTCCCATCATCGTAGGATTCCATTGTTATTGATATCGCTGTTCTATTGTATAAATATCTTGATAGAAATGCTTACCAAGCTCATTGCTCACTGCACCTAGATTATTTGGAAAGATTTTTAGGCGGGAGTTTATAAAGTGTATCGTTATCAGTGTTAAATTCAGGGGCTGTACATGGGGAATTTCCAACTGTGCAAAAAAAAAAATCTTCCCTGAAGTATAGTATTTTCAATTTTGTCGAATTTCAATTTTAATTCATTCCCCCAGCTTCACATCCCCACGGTGAAAAGGACTGAATTCAACATTGATCCTTAGTGACATCCTAAAGTGGTTTCATATAGTTCTCAAGCATAACATCGATTATCACAGCATAGTTTTCATCTCTGTGATTTCCTAAGAAAATTTTTATAACCAGTTGAATGATTTCCAGGCAGCAAGTTCTTTCCAATTGAATACTGTTTCAAAATTATCACCCATCGGTACTTCCTAACTCAAAACAAAGATACCTCTTTTCAGTTTTTCTTCACTGATTTTGGAAAATTTATCAGACAGATATCTGAAACCATTACAATCTTTGTTCATTCCTTTTACAAAATTCTTCTTGAGTCTCAGTTTAATATGAAGTAGGGGCAGAAACCCATTTGAGGATTCACTAAAGTTTGATACTCGATATTCTGTTTCCCTGATATGTAATTCTCTCTCTCACTCGCCATTGTTTCTTTTTAAATTATTTTTATCGTCTCAGCTGTCCCAGAGACTATAAAAAGCAACAATGTTTGGTAAACCCACCTTGAAGACCTAGTATGAGTGTAATAACTTTTAGATCATCACATATGTTCCAAATCAGATATGGCCTCAAGTATAATCTGCATTCTTGGATAAGTTTCTTTCATGTTCACAGCATGAACAACAAGAATCGGGGTGTTAGTTTTCCCATTATGCAAAAGTACAGCTTTCAGACTAACTTTAGATGAGTCTATAAAAAGTCTTCATTCTTTAGAATAATGTTTATTACCTAATTCTTCCATTTGTACATCAACAATTGTACAGAAACACAAAGTATCTTCCATGCTGTAGCGAGAAGCAATACTTTGATGGTGACTTCGGTAAACTGAAACTTTTGTTCCTGGAGTTAATAAATTCCATGCTGTAAACGAGGGCCATGAAGTTCCCCATGCTACTTTGACAGAAGTCAGAACTCAGATCATTTAGCTCTTCCTGTGTGATCAGATGAGGCAGTTTATGTTGAGGGGCCGCAGGAATATAATTACTAAATGAAGAGGATGAATATGATTCATTGTCTTCTTTGCAGAATAACTCTTTTGTTTCCTAATTTGCTGGTTGATGTGCCACTGGAAGACCATCCCCATGAGGTACTTGTTTCATTGCTGATGCAATGTCTGGATGTTTAATATATTGTTCAGTTTTACCTGAATATCCAGGGACATTAGTCCTGCAAAATAACAGTCAGTTAGACTATCGTAGAGCTCACGCCATAACATGGGAACTGCAAACCTTGCTCTCTTCTTATTCAACCACAATGTCAAGCTAGATGTGCAAACTGTATGACACACATGTGGAGCCCAATGTTTTTCTTAGTCACCAGTTTTACACCCAAAATAGTGGTAGTAAGCCATCTTTATCTTGTGTGTGATGTTTTTCCTTCGGGAAACTGAACTATATTTTTCACAAATGTAGCAGAAACTGTTTCGGTGATTTTTGGACTTTACGTGAATTGGAGGCAGCCAGCATTTCAAACAAGTTTCTAGCAATTATAAAAGAATTTGTCTTTACAGAACTAGAGTTTAAAAGAATAAAAAAAGTTTTCCAGAATTTGATTATATCGTGGGTATGATGTCAGGAAGAAGATTGGACTTTGTTTTGGCTGTGCACGGAGTGAAATGAAGTGACCAACTGAGTGAGTAAGAGGCAACTGAGAGAGAGACCTTTGACTCTTCCCCTTTTATACTTAGTCGAGGGACTTCTCGAATGTTCTAGCAAATTTAGCACGTGATTCCCGGGTAGAGCAGGTGAATGTGGGAATGAAGGAAAAGTGGTACAATTCGGTAGAATTATATCGAGAAGAAATAGCATATATGAACAATATATTTGGAGATGTTTGAAATTATCAAACATTTATGCCTTTAACACATTAAACTGTCCAAGTAAACTTAATTTCATGGCACAAATCTATTGTTTTGAGTTTATTGCATGGTATTTCACACAGTACCAATAAAATATTGAGATATTGCAATAACTCAAAATCTAGACGCGATGGAAAATTCTGACTACATTTTCGAATTCAACACAATCAAATTACCCCAGTCACTTGAGTTTTCTCCAGTAGAAAATTTTTTGTTGTCCAGTGTAATTAGCAGAAAAAAAACATTCACTTAGTGTGGGTAAAATTTGAGGCAATTAATAAGCAATGCTAAAAAGAACTTTCATGTGTTATAACTCCAAAAGTACTAAACCACAAAACATACAACTGCATGCAAATGCTAATATGTTGATACGCAATCTCTGCACGAATAACCTACAAACTACAATGTTAATATTTTTCATTAATTATATAAGGCACATTAATTTGTAAAAAACTTCATATCTTTTATATATTAAAAGGAGATGAAAAAACAAAATTATTATATCTCAGTGAAATAACAGTAGCATCACCATGGTATTTAGATTATACACATGGATTTACTACCACACTATTGTGGTATCATAACCCATTCATTGTACTAAAATTGTTCAACCGTTATATTATGGTATAACATGGGCTGCTTTAGTACTGTTATTAGCTATATTTTAATGGTTTAATTTAAATGTTAACTAGAGGGAGCAAAACATTAAGATCAAATTAGTTCTAGAATATTCGGGAATATTAATGAACGAAAGGCTTTGCAAAATATCTAGTATAAGGATTAGATGTTAGGTGAGCCAGACAATTGGCTAAGTAAGCTAGTAGTAGTAGTGGATGAGTAATGAGTCCATAGAGTATTGGTAAAGAATTAGTTTTAGTGAAATATTTGAATCAGTGTTAGTTTTAACAGATATCCAGTTACTCTATTGCTTAGCCTTGATAATTTAATTCATCATTGTCAGATGGACTGACCTTCGAATTATGTTCCCCATATAATTTAAAAGAACTTTCTTAACAAAATAACATCTTTATACCAGTACTAATGTTACTGATATTTTATACACACATCTGGTTTCGAACTGCAATGGAAAAATTAAGAGGAATTTGGTTAAAAGCATCTACGGTTAAGTTGTTTTTATAACAATTTTATACTATGGTTTATCAAACCCTTATGGTATTGTGGTAATTTTATTTTTTCATGATATTTACACTTCTTCTCCTCGAATGTGAACCCGAGATCTATCACACACCAGATATTTTGGTTTGGTATGAATTCGCGCAAAGTTACACAAGGGCTATCTGCGCTAGTCATCCCTACTTTAGCAGTGAAAGACTAGAGTCATCTATTACTAACGAGTGACCATCACATTATAACGCTCCCACGGCTGAAAGGACGAGCATGTTTGATGGGACTGGGATTCGAATCCGCGACCTTCAGATTGCGAGCCAAGCGCCCTAACGACCTGGCCATGCTAGGCCCACACCAAGTTTTACATAAGTTCTTCAAAAAAATAATATTTTATAAAGTATAACGGGATATTCCTGAACCTCAGATACATCTTCCATTCATTTTCTCCTCAATTCTGCTTCTTTCGATCATTAATACAGCATGTTTTCTGCTATATTTCTATAAATATCTCAAGTGAAATAGGTCCAGCAAGTAAGTTAATAAAATCGCAATAATAGATACTTATTCACAAGATCAATGGTTAAACCATCCCTGCTAACCATGAAATTTAACTTGTATATGCAAAACAATACATTACCCTTGTTTTACTTTGAAACACAATTGCCTAAAGTACTCAACATCTTTCTCGGGATTTCGACACAAGTATTGGCATTTGTTGTTTGACATCAGAATGCCATCCACATAAATGAGGTATATTTTCCATCGCAAGCCTTGTAATATAGGCCTCATCAGTTCCTTAAAAGTGATAGGTGAATTAAAAGTGCACAAACTCAGTGATATGACATAAAATTAATATAATCATCTTGGGGTTTAAAACAGTGTTAACTCTACTTTATTTACACATCAAGTCTAATGATTCAACAATCACCTTTCAAAGCATCCAGACATTTGTCTATGTATGACACTGGAAATGCATCATTTTGTGTTACCACGTTAATTCAGTTAAAATCAACACATAACCTTTATGTTCTTTCCTTCACAATTATTAAAGTAAATATTCCTGGTCCTCCAAGTGTAGTAGTTTGGGTTGTTAAAAAGTGCCTTACTAGTAATGGCTAGTGGGTTAACCCTTTAACTCATTTGGTTTAGCACTCGCCATGTGGGTGAAACATCTTGGGTTTGTATAGGAGCCAAGGAAATAATAATTACCACAGGATGGATATTGCGAACATAATGTGGTTGAAATACAATTATTGCACACCCTTCTAATTCTTGAGAATTCATAAGGGACTATATAAAGAATATAATACTAAACATTGAGCAAAAACATAATCGGAAATGGATATGTCTAATGTAATGTAGTTGAAATATTATTGTTGCGTATCTGCTTGTTTGTTAATTTCCGGTATAAATTCTTTCCGAGGAACTTTAGTGATACAAGTCCTTTCTTACTTAAAACTAGTTTATTCTTTCTCGATACAACTTTGTAATACACAGAATTTCCACAGTCACTTTAAACTTAACAATCTTTATAACACACGTTATAAATCACAGTGATTCACACACTTTACTTACGGTGCCTACTGTTCGCTTGATTCAATTATCTCTATCTTCTATCTATCTGCATATCTATCTCTTCGATCTATCTGCCTATGCAATTCTATCCTTTTTTCGCTAGCTTTATTGGCCGGGCTTATATACTAAAAAAGAGGGCGCCTGGAACAAACTAGAGTTGCCAGGAAAATTCATGATCCTTCGAGAAACTCCAGCGCGCATGCTCCCATCGTTGCGTGACTTCCGCTGTCGTAGCACTATTATTATACACTCTTTTAATTATTTAAAATCCTTAAGGGACTAGATAAAGAATGCAGTGTTATAAAATATTAAAGACCTAATACTATTATCTTATCACAAGTATAATTAATTATACTCATGTTTCACCAGATTGGAAAAGGTGTTCACACGAAAACAGTTATAGGTTTTACTTTTCTAGTTATGTATTTATGACAGTTGTACATCTCGTCAGTTATTTATAATTATTTAAATTAATTTATACATTAGTTTTAATTCTGATCTTTACAGTTAATTCGCTCCTAATCAGAAATTATTCATTATAAATATACCATTATAGCTATACCTGATGTTATCATCAGGATGACAACTTTCTCGTTTGATATCAATAAATTGCATCAAGAGGACAAGATTCTGAAGTACTTATGCCAACACATTTCATCGTAATGACAAACATCTGGAATACTTATATCAGTATTGTTACGACAGCGGAAGACACACGACGCTCGTAACACGTGATGAATTTCTCGAATGATCATGAATTATCAGGGAAGACCGAGTTTGTTCGAGACGCCTTCTTTTTTAATGTATAAGCCTGGCAGAGAAAGCCTGCGAAAATGAATGTATGATAAAGCGAACAGTAGTCACGGTAAGTTTCGGGCGAAGTTATCGAGATCGTGAATCGCTGTGTATTATAAAAGTTGTTAAGTTTAAAGTAACTAGAAACATCCTGACTATGAAATTAGTGTGTACTAAAAGTTTGTATCGAGAAAGAATAAACTGGTTTAATCAAGAAATGACTTATATCGCTGAAGTTCATCGGAAAGAATTTATTCCAGAAATTAACAAACAAGCAGATACGTAACAGTATAATAGGAAGCGAGGCAATATATGATATAGCTGGTTATTTTAGTATGTGTAGATAATTAGTGAATCAAAGATTTAGCATAAACAAAAAACCTACA
>NW_013666876.1:229972-230978 GCF_000517525.1 Limulus polyphemus | reverse complement strand
CGTAACAGCATGTTACACCAGAATGACAAAGTTCTGGACCATCTATACCAGTGCACATCCTACACAAGGACAGAAAAGACCTGGACAACTAATGTCAATATATTATACTAGGATAGCAAGCTTATGGACAAATAACATTAATGTGTAACATTAATAAGTTTACTTTAAGACGATAAGGTTATGGTCAACTTACTTATTTATACAACACAAGGACAAAAAAAGGACCTGGACAACTAATGCCAAGATATTGGTAAGATTATAGACTATTTACAGCAACATATCTTACATCAGGACAAATGTTATTTTATTTCATCCAGAATGAGTTGATAATATGCTAGTTGCAGGAATTATAAATTCGTTCATTAAGTAAAAGTTTTAGTCTTAATTCAAGTTTTCTTAATTTAGATCACGTGACAAAGAAAAACAATAAATAAATAGAATTTATAAATCACTAGACGACATACATAAACTAATGATTTTTAATTTCATCTTGCACCCACCTCATTTATTAAGTCATCAGTATTTGAAGGATTGCTGAACAGAACTCAAATAACTAAGTTTTCACAATAAGAATGGAATTTACCTCTTAATATATCCACACATACTTCTAAAAAATGACTGCCAAATTTGAAAAATAAAACTTAGTCAAAAAATTGATTAATTAACAAAAACGCCAAAGTGCTATCCATGTCAGGCTAACTTTGTCCATCCTGACTTCATAAGTTTGTTCAGTAAGCTTATACTAAAATTATTTTATGAGTTTAATACTTGAATTATCTAATATATATCTGTTTCTTGTGCATAAGTAGTGTTACGTCTCCGTTCGTTAGTTAATTTCCCGTAAATTCGTTCCGACGAAACTTTAGCGACACAAGTCCTTTGTTAAATAAAACTGGTTTATTCTTTCCGAATACAACATACGATACACTTAATTTCAACAGTCGCTCTATAACAAACGCTCACGTCTCACGTGGCCAACAATATTTTGTCCGCATACATTCAATTA
>NW_013666876.1:226117-229241 GCF_000517525.1 Limulus polyphemus | reverse complement strand
AAGGAACAGGATATTTCTAGAAAACAGGTGGCGTGATACTAGTCACGTGACCTCGCTGACGCAACAGTAGTTTAGATAAATAATAGTTTCAAACAACTTGGTTAAACATTATTTAAATTTAATGCTTTAAAATACCCTTTATTTCATCCAAATGAGTCTCGTGTTTTATAACCATTTCATAATTTCTGTTAAGTACATATTTTGTTTTCATTTCCTACCCAATGCAAAATGGAAAAGCAGTTGTTACTGTTATATAACTGCAATGTTAGCCTGTAGATGGCAGCAGGCTTCAAATTCATTCTTGTTATCGATTGTTTGTTGTTAAGCGCAAAGTGACCTGCGCTCTGCCCACTGTGGGTATCGAAACCCGACTTATTGCTGTAACATCGATGACCTCTTGTTGTCGAATTAGCAGTTTTGACGACACTAAACTATGAATATTACAAAAATGTTTAACATACAAATTCTAAGCATTAAAAACATTATTACAGGAAAAGTAAATTCTCCTCATACGTTATTAAGACTGGTAAAAAATTTGTTTACCATCCTTTTTGTAAAACAGTTACTTTTTTTAGTGACTATATCATATCAATATAATTTTATCTCAAAAGAAAATTTCAAACGAGTTTCTATCATTATGATCCAAATTTACTACGTTTTTCAATTCTAAACTAATTTTCTCCTAATAAACTGAAATTTTTTTATTAACCAACACACGTTATTAAATAAAATATCGAGGGTTAGTCATTGGCTTTTAGATACTGAAAAGCTGGGTGTGTTGCCATGCAGAACTATTAGTTGGGTCGAAATAGCCATCTGAGAGTTTAACGACCTTGGGCCCCTTGACCGTCCAGCATACAGTAGATGTAAAACCTGAAAATGACAAGTAGAAAAAATTAGAGCATTTTACTTGTTTGCATTACTACTTCCACAACAATGATATGAGATATTATACAATTTAATAAAAAAAAGAAACAAAAAACCTTTTTAGGTAAACAATGTTCTACTAAAATGGTAATATTACGTATGAATGTTGTCATATTGCACATCATATTGAGAGTTCTATAATGATCGAAAAATTAATAATGATTAAAAATATATAAACCAGCTTATCATAAAATAGGTTTTCTGGACATTCTTATTGAAAAAAATCACGATAAGAATTTTAAAAAATGTAAACGTAACCGAAATAGAAAACACCCGTATCTTATTACATATTATAAATAAGTCACATACGTTTAAATATAGTGACATAATAACGTGAAACATTTCGTATGATAAACGCAAATTTCGAAATAAATGAAAAAAAAATCGAACACGCCACACAATATTTCGAGTCACATGCTTATCACGAGGTGAGTCACAGAGTAGGGGCACTAGAAGATGAACAACGTACACTGGGGCGTACATGTTTAAACATGTACACGTGTATCCTGCTGGTGTTGCTTGAATGGGAAAATTATCTACAATATAGTTCAATTTTATGTAGCTTGAAATATGTTAAACCACTGAGTAGTTAAAAAGTAAGATACTTGGAAAAAAGAGGAACATTTGTATGCCTTATAGTTGTAATTACCTTAGTTATCGAAAATAACAGTCTGGCAAGAAGATGTAAACTTAATCCACTGTAAATACAGCACTTGTGTCTCTTATATTAAGAATTGTCTGAATCTCAGAGTTTTAAGTGAAAGTGTAAATAAGATTAAGTCGAGGTTTAAGTTTCTTAATGCAGAGATTCTGTTTAATTCTAACTTCTTCATCAATTGTAGAACAAACTATATTAACTTATATTCTATCTGCTGTTCCCTCATTCGTTGAATAATTAGACAGACGTGGCTGAAAATGTTCTTTTATTCGAGAACCAACATGAACGTTTTGACAAGGAGAATAGACAAACCGTTAGACCACAAATGAGCGTTGTAATATATCAATTCGATTTTTTAATTTGAAAAAGATGTCAATTCTCAATGCGAGTTTGAAAACCAAAGAAAGGGTTATAGATAATTCACACATAAAACCTTTTGTTTTAATCAGTATTTTACCAATATATGAGAATCTAACAAACATGTTAATTTCGACATAATACCTAAATTTGGTAATATACAACTTAAGAATTGTTTAACAATTGTGTTAATAATTGAAAATCACTTTTAAAAAGTATTCCTATATTCTCAATTTTTTTGCATAACAAATAACAACCATTGGCAAATGAGAAACTCTGGTGGTGAAAGGTGTAAAACTATCAGTACCCTAAACAACCCTGGATACGTTGGTTTATGGTAGGTACCTACCTTAAACTCATTACCTAAATTAAAACATCTAGATCTTGGAAAAGAAGTTTTGAAATTTATTGTAAGTTAATGCTATAGCTTATTGCTGAAATAATCCAAAAATATTTGTGTATGTTCTTTCTGTCATCCACATGTCAGTGTTACTTTAAAGGTTTAAAACTTCCTGGTCAATCTTCTAATCATTGTTCCTCACGATAACGCAAAAATAATATTGCTTCAGCGAAGTCACATGACTAGTGACGCCACGTTCCTAGAACTATCCTGTACCTTGGCGAATGCTCTAGCATTTACTAGATATAGGGTAGTCTGGTATATAAAAGAGGGTGACAACGTGACGGGACAAGAATGTGTGTAGGTAGTGAGTAATTGATCTGCAGTGAGAAAGTATTGTTGATGTTAACGTTCGTTATAGCGTTTGTTTTAGCGCGAATGTTGAAATCAAGTGTATCGTGAACTTATATTCAGAAAGAATAAACCAGTTTTAAGGACTTGTGTCGCTAAAGTTTCGTCGGAACGAAGTTACGGAAAGTTAATTAACAAACTGAGACGTAACAAATTGATGTCAGAAGTGGGATAGAAAAAAAATGGAAACGAGAAGCAGCAAATCAAACTACAGCTTAGCAGACTTGATGGTAGCAATACAAGAACAGCAAAAGAAACAAGAAGAACGAGAATAGAAATTACAACAGTTGTTATAGGAAAAAGAAAAGAAAGAAGAAGAACGAGAAATTAAACAAGAAAAGAAACAAGAAGAACGAGAATAGAAATTACAACAGTTGTTATAGGAAAAAGAAAAGAAAGAAGAAGAACGAGAAATTAAACAAGAAAAGAAA